>NC_056751.1:29223754-29246254 GCF_019279795.1 Protopterus annectens | reverse complement strand
CCAAACAAAACACACCATTTTATGAAAAATGGACCAAAAATGTGATGCAAAAATATAAAATAGCCACACAATACAACTGGGAACCTGTCAAAGAAGGGACACTTTTTTAATATTAGTACTGCTAACTTGAGCAGCTGACAAAATAAAACAAGCTGCATGCATTTCTGAAATAAAAGTAATCTATAACTCTGATCATTACAGTTATTTCTTAATTGTAAACCCTCCCTGTTTTCTTCCAAAATTGCTATTTTGTGGAGGGATTATTAGGGGAAGAGCAACGTTTTGAGCCAAAATCGGGGACAGTTGAGAGGTTTGGCTATGCCTAATTCTATAAAGCAATTTATTTGCATGTACCTCTCAACCTGTTAATGCAATAAATCTGGACAAGGCTAAATATATTGGGGAACATATAAACAGTACTAAAAATTGCCCTTGTATAAACTGAGACAGTTGATAGAATAACAGGTCTTACTTTAGCATGCATTTGTCTGAAGGTTATGAAGTCTGAAACTCAGTGTGTCATTATTTAGTGACTTAATTCCTTAATGTTTTGTCAGAAAACCACAAATTTTATGAGGAACAAACCAAATTTAAGAAGCAAAAATCAATTCATTCTGTGAAAATCTGGACAGTTGGGAGGTATAGTTCAGCTGGGGCTGTCTTTGAGTTTGCCGCCCTTCCCCCTCACAAAATCATGGTCGAATGGAGCCCTCCCCCTGCAGCCATTCCAATGATCCATTACTTGGCTATTTCACTCCATTTACCATAAACACTATTGTGCATACTGCTTTACTTCTATGATGATTTGGACTTCATTTGAAAGTTTTATTTTGCATTTTACAGCACAAACACTAAGACATCTGCTAAACAAAGCAATGCAGTCTCACAATGAAAACAGACTTAGCATTAAAACTTCTTTGCCCTTGAAACTCACATTCATTGAAACAGCATTGAAACCCACATTCAAAGAAAGTACATTTTGCCAGTGGCACATAACGATTAACTTTGGGCTGTTTTCATATCATAGGCCCCTTGCACATAAAACATACATGTGCTCTTTGATACACCTTCCTGATTGTACTAAATTATATTCCTTGTACAATACAGTATAGTTGTTTTAAATTTATTGTTTTGAACAGTTTTCCAGTAAACGATGAAACAAAATGCATGCACCAATAATGACAAAACTGCCCAATTCAGAACATTTTTCCAGTAAACAATGAAACAAAATGCATGCACCAATAATGACAAAACTGCCCAGTTCAGAACATTTCCATCATAAAAGTCTACTCAAACTTCTACAGTCCACCATTAACAGTAAATATGCACAATCTCTGCAGTAAAAGTCATCTAAATAATTCCACATCAAAGAAATCTGTAACTAATGAAGAGGTTGCTGCTAGCAAACACCTTTATATTTCATGGTTTCATCGAAAAATAGTGTCTGTTGCCCCTGAGGAATAAATTGCCTATATTACATTTAAAAAATGATAAGCTAGTAATATTGTAATAGGAAATGGATGGCAAACTGATAACAGGCTCATAGTTAGTATCTTCGCCAAAGAGGACATTCTCAGTATGGCAGCATTCATCCCTTGTGGGAGTAGAACCCTCAGCCTTCTGCATCAAAAGCAAATGCACAACATGTTGTGCTATTAACAAGGCAAACTGACTCAGCATAAGAAGCACAAATCTTCTCTTCCCTTACAGCTCTCAGCTCCTTGTAAAATCTACTCAGTACTCAACTGCATCTCAACTTCGCAGCACAAGAAATCTGGAAAAAGACAAAATGTATTTGGGGGGGTGGTCAAAAGCCCAAAAACAAGGGACACATTAAACATTGCTTGCATAATCTTGGAAAGTTGCTAGAATACAATGCTGTGTTACCACCATACATTTTATTGGCAAGGTCCCTGTGCAAAACAGTCAAAGCAACATACCACTACGCCAAATCAGCTGCTTTGTGAAAGAGAGGAAAACTGAAACTTAAATGGCTATCATTTAGTGAATTCAGTTATCACCATAGCTGTCAACCTCTTAGCAGAAAACACCTGGACAAACCCAGTAATGAGGGAATACAGCCCTCAAACGTATTCAGTTCTTGCCATAGCTATCAACCTTAACACAAAAAACCTGGATGAAGCCAGTAATGGGGAATACAGTCCCAAAAGTATGGACAAATTTCAAATATTCATCTTATAAACTTAGAAAATTGCTAGAATAAAAGGTTTTGTGTTACTATGTATTTTCTGAAGAATATGAAGTCTGAAATTCAAATGCCTGTCAATTTTACTTCTGACAGAACAAAAACAATTTTCAGCAGAGGCCCAGGGAGAAATGCCTGTCAATTTTACTTATGATGGAACAAAAACTATTTTCAGCAAAGGACCAGGGAGAAATACTGCAGACACATGTCTTTGTAAAATGGCAGGACACCAGAGCAAACCCACACAAACACAGGGAGGAGATGCAGACTCCATACAGAAAGCACCCCAACCAAGAATCAAAACAGGAAACCTATAGCTGGAAGGCAGCAATGCTACCACTGCACCATCAAATATTTAAGGAATTAAACATTCAGAAACCCAAAGTATGAAATTCAAATGCCTGTCGATTTTATTTAACATTTATTAACTAGGACAGTCTGACTTGGAACAAAAAAAAACAATTTTCAGCAGAGGCCCAGAAAGAAATAAAGCAGAGTGCAGACACATCTTTGTAACATGGGAGAACACAAAAGCAAACCCACACAAACACAGGGAGAAGATGCAGACACCACACAAAAGGCACCTCAGCCAAGAATCAAACCTGAAAAGCTATATCTGGGAGGCAACAATGCTATCACTGGACAATCAAATACCTAAGCATTTAAACATTTAGAAACGACAGATATTATGAGGAACAGAACAGATTAAATATGAGGCAAAAATCTGCAAATTTTTTACAAATGGTGGTGGGTAGGGAATTCAGGCCCTTAACACCTGCAGACAACATACAAGGTTCAAGCCTGAGGTATTCCCTACCACACCACCATGAGTTTGTTCTAGCCACCAGTATATAGTAAATGGAGCATTACACACACACCTACCTAAACAAACATAACAACGCACCTACCTATAACCAGGGGGGCAAGCCCCCTACTTATATATTCTAACTCTGAGGTCACACACAACACACAACAAACACCACTGCACACACTAAAATCCCTTCCCATTATCTTCAAATATGCAACACTTACCTGAAACCCCAGATAAATCTACAAACGTCATGAACGCGACACCACGATAGCGGCAGATTTGACATCTGCAGATTCAGCATAGTGTAGTTTCGATTAACTGCACTTTCCACTATTCGGTCTCGACGTACTGAATTTTGACATTTCAGTACGTCGAGATTGTCTAGTGCATCTATATCTATCTATCTATCTATATATATATATATATATATATATATATATATATATATATACACACACACACAAACATATAGTTATAGATATCTACATAGATATAAATATATATATATATATATATATATATATTTATACAGAGATCTATATCTATACATATATATATATATATATATATATATATATATATATATATATATGGCCATATATATATATAATGCAATATACAGATGTATATAAATACATATATATGAATATTTATTTATTTATTTTATTTATTTCAGTTTGATGACTGGGGAGTTCCACTGGGCTCAGGAGCCCATTTTCAGTTGAGGCCCGGGGAGAAAAGCTCCACATAACATAGTAAACATTAAGATACAACAAATTAAAATAAAAGATTTAAAGATACAATTTCATTATAAATCAGAGACATTATATATATATATATATATATATATATATATATATATATATATATATATATATATATGAATATATATGCTTAAGTACATGTACACATATATCTACATATGTGTGTGTGTGTGTGTATATATATATATATATATATGTGTGTGTGTGTGTGTGTGTGTGTGTGTGTGTGTGTAGATATATATATATATATATATATATATATATATATATATATATATATATATATATACATATATATATATATATATATATATATATATATATATATATATATATATATATATGGGTCCCCTTAGACTGGTCGACATTTCACAATGTCGACAATCATATGGCCGAGACCATATGATTGACATTTGAAATGTCGACCATGGGGAACCCACAAGTAGATATTGGCTCCTGAGGTTGGAAATAAACAGTAGCGCAGCTCGAACAGGCAAGTGAATTTATTAAAAACTCTCCGACACAACTGGTTAAGCGCTTTCATCTGCTGGAAATACAGACTTCTTCAGAACCAGGAACTACATATCACATCCAATTTAAATAACCAATTTGGCGCCAAAAAAATTTTTACATTTAAAGCAATATACTATATATTCTGATCGTAAATATGAAGAAAGATACTTCCAAATACAAATATATACAATGCAATAACAATTAACCACTGTAAACACAACATAATATAGATAAAAATATAAAAGTAAATTCATGACATATGCATATTATTCAAGCGTTAAAAAAGGTTTGATACTAATACTGTCATTAATACCAGGACTCCTGGTGGCATCTGTATAAATCTGCCACTTACTTTCCATCATAACTAAAAAAACTTTCCAATTCCCACCACATACATTACTATCAATCTGTTGAATGATAGAAAATTTAAAATAATGTTCATGCCCTTTACTTAATATATGCTTATATAATGCATTATTCATGTCTTCCTTTTGTATCTTATAGTAGTGTTCATATATATTCGTGTTTTGATTTTCCTTTCTGTCTTTCCTATATAATATGTTGGGCAGGATGCACAAGTTGCTAAGTAAACAACTTGTCGAGTGTTACAATTACCTGCCCTACACTTAATATAAGTCTTGTTGATATTGTCCAACTTAATTCCCACTACTTCATTAATGTATTTGCATTGTTTGCAGGAACCACACTTCGTGGTTCCTGTTGATGTATTCTTCAATTTTCTCAAACACTTGGTACTCTCTAGTAGTTTCTTAATATCGTGGGCCATTTTGTACACACATTTAGGGTAATTTCCTACAGTTATTCCTATGCTGTCGGAAATTGTAATCAGGTCCCAATGTCTATTTAAAATTTTTTTCACATAATTGACATATGGGTTATACATGATCACACATGTGTTGTTATATTCTTGATTTATGTTGCCACTCCTATCAAATTCTTTATTAACTACAAAAGTTTTTCCTAACAATGGTAAATATTTACTACCCCATTGTTTACTAACATAACAGACTACTTCCTTAAGCATAGGGATAGGGTAACCTCTTGTCCTAAACATGTTGAATATTAAATCTAATTCTTCTTCCATAATCACTTTACTCGATGACATTCGTGCAGCATGAATGCACTGTCCTTTAAACACATTCTTGAACATGTGGGGTGGATGACTACTTCCAAATTCGATATAGTCATTTGAAAAGGTGGATTTCCTATAAATTTTGGATGCAAATCCATCTATAGTATGACTTATAAAAGTATCCAAATAGGCTATACCTTCATTATTGATGTTATATGTGAATTTCAAAAATTCAGTCGTGCCATTAAAGTAATCAATAAATGATTTTATAGATTCAGATGGCCCCTTCCATAGAATAAATAGATCATCTAGATATCTAGTGTATAAAGCTAGGTGCGAATAGTATTCACTACAGAACACATATTCAGACTCCCACTCAAGCATGACGAGGTTTGCAAATATGGGGGCACAAGAAGCCCCCATGGCAACCCCTCTGTTCTGTCTGAAATACTCTCCCTGAAATTGGAGATAATTATGGTCTAATGCTAACCCCATCATGTCTGTAATTAGATTGATCTTATCCCATATAAGTCCCGAATATTTTCTCAAGCTATTACAAAAGTACTCAAGGCCTACTTCCTTAGGTATGCTGGAAAATAAATCTATTACATCAATTGTCAGGAAAATAAGATTGTCATTCCATATGTCAGGTGTTAATTTACTTAAAAAATTCCAGGAATCCTTAGTAAGATGTGGGATATTTTTGTACACATGTTTAGTCCATCTGTCGATAGTGACACCTATATTGTACATCTTGGATTTAGATCCAGAAATAATTGGTCTAAACGGAGGTTTTTCCATACATTTATGAATCTTGTGTATACCTATAATTTTTGCCAAAATGGGAAATTCGACTTTCAAAAAAACATATATCTCATTTGTTATTCGATTATCTATTAATATGGGGAACCGGCATCTCCCTACAGTGTGGAATGGAAAGATTTCCACTTCTGCACTGTAGTGCAATCTCAGAGTTGGGATATTTAAGTTCTGGGGGGGGTGCAGGGCAGAGAAGCCCCCCTGCTAGCAGCATTAAGGTAAGTTTTTTTGTTTGTTTTTTATGTTCTATTTGTGTGGTCAACATTTCAAATGTCAATCCTATGGTCTCTGCGATATGAATTTCAACATTGTGGAATGTCAACCATATCAAGTAGACCCATAAATATATATATATATATATATATATATATATATATATATATATATATATATATATATATATATATATATATCTCCTTGTTATGTGTAAACATTACTGTTGTGTATACCTTCCCACATGTATTACACTGTATTTATCTGATATGTGTATATTTAGACATAACAACATATGTGATTCAACAGTATTATCGCTAACAAGTACTACACCATTGTAGAAGTCATAGCAGTTGTTCAACACTATTCAGTATGTGTACTGGCAGTTATATTAGAAATACAGCACTTGTATTGACACAGCTGTGATGGTTTAGTAGTTAATTGCTGTAACTATAATGTACAGGGTCCTGGGTTCAAGACCTGCAAAGGCTGTTTATTTTGTTGCTGGGCAGAACAAGGGCTGTTGGATACAGAGTGTTTAAGGCAGTTTTGAGCAGCTTTAAGTGGGTTTGTGCAGGTTTGCCTGAAGCTAAGTGTTGCTAACATATGGTTAAATGTACATGTATGTACACCATGTAGGCTTCGTTTACTAGTGTGCAAATGTGCTTAGCAGTTATATTTCAGCAATGCTGAAACCTGCTAGGGATGGCTCAGCCTTGGTAAGCAGTGCTCACATTCAGGTCTGATAAAATAGCAGGGTAATGACATCTTTAATAAGGGTATTTAATGCCATGTACATAACATGCATCTATGTGGTGTCATTACAGTAGCAAGGGGTATGAGTCTACTGTATGGTGCACTTGAGTATATATGGCTTGTACAACACTCTTTTCCATTTGAATGTGTTACATACATCGGTAGTATCACAGGTTATATGCAGTCACACTGGCATGTAGTGTATCATTACATTACTACTGCTGACAGTCCTTTCCCAAGTAAGAGTAGATTGCAGATTGTAGTACTGGAACCAAACACCCCTGCATGCATAGATGGACTCTGAGTCCTCACTGTCATGTTCCTGGTGTGTGAGCTGTGTCTCATTAAATATTTCCTACTGGATAATGATCTGACATGTGGAAAATAACTGTAGACTACTGTGTGTATAGCACATGTCAGTGAGGGCTGCCGTCATGCAGTAATGTCATACCTATCAGTGTCAGACATCTATCTGTCAACACATTCATCCTAATACATAGTTGGTTGGCTAGCTGATGTCTGTCTGTCCTCTGTACAGATGTGCTGATGTCAGGTATCCATCTTGGCTACTTACAGGCAACCTATGCTTGACTGACACTGACATGTCTGCCCAGCTGTGTTATGAATACCACAGCTAGGAATCCACACCCTGTAAGCACCACATGCCATGGATACCTCAACTACACTGCCACAGTCAACAAAACATGCTTGGGTACAGGTCTCCAAGACAGACACTGACCATGTTCTGTAATACATGTTGCATACATGTCAACTGGATCACCTCACTGGCCCACTGCAAGAGGCACCCAGGTGATTGGCTGATGCATGTCACTCTCACCCTGAGGATCACCCCCTGTGGTATCTGTTGATAGATGGCCTACTGGCACATGGTAGGTGTAATGATACCACTGTACACACATCCCCTACACTTCCCATCTTTCCATGGACAATAACCTGGTACACACCTATGAACACCTGCACCGATGCACCCTAGTACTGACAAATGTGTACGTGTGCATTACTGAGAATATCAGTGTCTGTGTGTTTGTAGAGCTGTAATGGAGAATACCATGAGGCTCTTCACACCCACTGCACCCTCCATTGACATAGTTAGATGTGGCTGCTGCTGTACTGGACATTACATGTACCTTGTTACGCTCTTCTCCCTAAGGGCTACCTGGGTCTTGCAGTACTAGCACAACACTGTTGTACAAATGGTTTGATGGGCATGGGATACCCACTGAGTTCTGGCAAGTGTGTGTATGTGTGCATGTGTGTATATATGTAAGGTACAGCATTCTGAAGCCACATTCTCCTATTACAAAATGCATTTCCACACAGTATTAGGGATAGTGATGTTGCTGACCATAGGAGAGGCATGACAATGCATCACCTTACTATGCCTGTGGCATGTGCATTAGATGCATATCCCTGTAGTAGCACTCTTGGGATGGAAAAGGGGTTGTATTGCAGTCCTTGTCAATGTGTGATGGTGGGTATGTCAGAGTGTTATCATGGGTTTCAGTGTGTACAATATCCACTGTGGGGTGTGGGTGCTGGGTATACTGTCTTTACACCATGTTACCCCCGGTACATGTCCCATGTTCCACTGTATGGGGACCACTGTCACCATCAACCATACAGGTAACTGATAACACTATCCAGCCAAGTTATGCATGTGCTGTATGCAACTTATCTGTAACACAATGGACACACTGACAAGGTAGTTAGCACTGATAAGCCGAGGTCTCTCAGATATGTGTCTGACTATTATGTGTTTGTCAATGTGTATATGATGGTATGTCACACTATATATTGTCCATAAACAACCAGTATATCCCCCATTACCATACTGTCCAGGCCTGGGGATGTTCTTCATGTAACATGCAACCTGGAACACACCTCATCCTAAAAGCCGTGTGGTGTGTGCAATTAAAGCCACACCCATCAGTAGCACTACATACCTAGGTAGTGGTCTAGTCCCAGTGTTGCCAAGTAAGAGTGTGTGTGTATGTGAAGGAATCTACTTCCATTTGCAGAATATATATATCCCAGGAGGTCATTTGTCCAAGAACTGCCTGGCATATGCTAACATTTTACAGGTATCATCCTGTGGACATGCATTCCATCACAACTAGTGATAGATGTGCAAATGCCCTCTTCCCCATTGTATAGGTGTGCAACAATACTGGGGTTGGTATACATAGCTGGGTGTGGCTGTTGTGGACACAGCCACCATCATTGCAGTTACTGTTGAGTGTATCCCCCCAGTTAGCTTGCTGTAATACTGTACAGTTCATGTTAACAGGTTAGGTAGTTGTCTATCATACTATCTGTGGTTCTACAGCACCTCTCACCCTCCAAAGGGTAGGGCTGTGCTACCCACACCATTACACTTATGTTTACAGAGTTTAGGATTGCACTACATTGGGGAAGGGGACATATACCCTTCCAGTACCATCGTCAATTAAATTAAACTAGCAGACCACTTATTCCCCAGTGTGTTGTTGTGCCTATTCTGGCTTGGTGCAATTACATAGGCTACAATGTGTTTCTGGCACAAGTACATACATCCATGTGTACAGTATTCTCTGTGTATTGCATCAACACCAAAGCCTCTGTGTGTGTGTTGTACACAGACATGTGGTGTGTACCACCCAGTACACTTACCATTGTCCACTGTAGAAGGGGCTGATAATAGCAGCCACCATGCACTCACCTGTATACACCACTGCCAGACCTATCACCCATGTGGCACATGCAATAACTGTTATACAGACCTGTGACGTGTTCACCTGTACCGAGGATATGGCACAGCCAAGGTTTCACCACAGTGCCATACCCCTTATAGGATACAACAGCAGACCATTCTCCTGCTGACACATGGAAATCTACAACACAAATGGATTACATTACAGAGACCACAATCACTCAGTGTTAATAACAGCTATAATGCATCATGGCTGGACAGCTACACTTCCTGGCATTTAAGTATTAAACTTTACTTCTGACAGCATGTTACACAGGAGCACATTGGTACACCATAGTACAATCACTGTGTGCATCAGAACCATATTAGCCTGTCCCTGCATCGATGTTATGGATGACAGCGATGTGGCACAGGTATCATCATATGCACAGGGTGTGTTGTTTTTTTGCAAGAGACCTAGTCTAAGCCATATGCTTGACACCATGTGTGTGAGTGAGGGGGTCTAATTATTGATATGGCCATGGTGATGTGATGTGTGTAGGTATGAGGTTAACCTAGCTGTGTTTGTATTGTGTGTGAGTATGCATGCACACAGTTCTGCCATGTGGCTGCCCTATAGAGGTGTTTGTTGGACAGCTGCAGACTATACCTGGCAGGGTGTGCAGTTCATCGCCTCCAGCCATGGACACAAGAAATTTGCTTGCCAGGGGTTCCATGGGCACGTCCAGGTACAAGCTACGATATGGTACTCTCCCCTAATGATGACATATGTCTGCTGGAACCAGGTCCCTCCTGGAATTGATCAGGGCCACGTGCACATGGCCTGGTGTGGTGTGGTGTGGACAGTGCCACCCTGCAGTCCTGGGCTGGTACTGCCACTACAGGAACTGGTTGGTGTCCTTGCATGTCCATGTCAACCTCCAGCTGTTGGTGTTGCTGGCCTATGTCCACATGGCCATTGCACTACTCTCACCACATGCTCGAGCATGGACAGTCCACAGTCGAGGAATCCCACCATCTCACCCCACCATCTATCCATGACCTCTGTAAAATAATGGAGGGCACCTGCAACATCATGGATGTTGTCAGTAACAGCTGAATGAGTAGCCTTCTACAGCCTCAGAGCCTCTCTGGTGTACCATTCCATAAATGCCTGCACCTCCATGACAGCCTGAAACATGCATCTGATGGTACCAGATGTGGCACTTCTGCCAGGGGTAGTATGACCAGCACCCCTTCAATGAGCACCCCTGTATATATTCCTATGTGGTACCCTGCTGGACATCTAGATATGGCTGCTGTATCCAGACACACATGCCATAGATACCACACTGTCCTGTCCCATGCCACCAACTGCCAACTGTCCCTCTGCTGTGGTCACTGGTGATGAGGTATATATAGGCATTATAACTGTGTGCAGGGATGGGGTGGATAACAGCGGGATATCAAACAATGGTTCAGCTTCGGCCTCTGACAACCTCGCCGATGTCTCAACACACATATCATCATTTTCAGTGTCTGCATGGACACCAACATCAGATTGCCTGCAGGAGGGACCCTGACCCACCTTGCCACCTAGGAGGGGAAAACAAGAAATGCACTTTAAGACCTGTACATCATTGCTTAACAGTACACACACACACACACACACACACACACACACACACACACACACACACACACTCTGACATTCCACCATACTACTTACCTGTCCCTGAATGTACAGACTGTCCCTAGTTTATTCTCTTAAGTTCCCCATCCTGCATCAATCTTGCATAATTACAGTCAATAATACCAATAATTAATGTATCATTCTTCTAATTGCCTAGAAAAGTGATCACAAAACATTACCTGTTACTCCATTACATCTTTGACTCGATTGGAGTCATTTTTTCAAAGACTCCCTGATGTCATCCAGTGTTCACCCTGGGTTTTTCCAGCCATCTTGAGCATGGCCCCCATATGTTAGGGGCTACTACAGTCACTCAATAATATCATGCACTAGAGTGTCATATGTAACTATTGTTCAGTAGATGCAAGATTTGTTGCTCTATTAACTTTTTATGTGGACTACAGTAATATTTGGAAACACTCTATGGTGTTGTCTTGTAATTCCCCACTGCATCTGTAGTGCTGCATACATGGGTATTCTTTCACCTTTCTGCTGATTGCAATTATAACAGTATACCTGGTGTCTAGTTTCCCTCCCAATGCATGTTCCATGCTACAGACCTTATTAAACTATCAGCTGTCCTGAGATTACATGTCAGAAAAGTATTCCTGGTGTCTCATGTTCTGTTCATGTCCATGTACTACACAATTTCAAAGGGAAGTGGAGAGGTATGAACAACCCCACACTCACACATGTGCATACATGGACGCACACACACACACACACACACACACACACACACACACACACACACACACACACACACACACACACATCAACCCCCCTCCACTCCACCAGATTGCTCTTACAGACAAAATAACCCCCCAACACACACACACACTTAAAGGTGAGGTTACACAAAGATATTACACACAGACCTCCCATTACCCATCTGTCAACATGCATGATATTTGGCACTCAACATCATGCAGTGCAGCTATCGTCAATCCCTGCTAGCAACATTATACATCTCTGTGATGCATGGGTTTTGTTAGTAGGTGATAACCCTTCCCTTGGAACACACTGCACCCATGTACACAGTATTGCTGTGCACCTGTTCAGCACCCTGGCATGTACTGTGCACCATACCTCACAGGTGTACACACCATTGCTGAATGTGTATTATTGTGTCAGTTATGTTTGCTCTGCCGCTCGCAGCCCCTATGTGTTTGTCCGACACATAGCTGGGATGATATGTGGACATATGTCATTTGTGAATGCTTGATGTCTGATTTACAGATCTCATCATCAGGGGTGCATGTATGGCCAATACGATACAATTACACTGACAACCTTCAAACCTTACCATGGCTATGGGAAGTGTACACACCCTTATTAATATGACACCCTCTTCCTTGATTTGTCATGGGACCACATTACTGTATATGTTAACATTACATGAACCTGATATGTGACATATGACCTGTGCAATCAAATGCAGTGTCAAACAAATGTGTTAGTCGTGCAGATGCTGATTGAGATGCATGCACTTTGTGGGTGGATATATGTGCACGCCCTTAGCATGATGGTTTGTTGCACCTACTTTTATGTGTACTATAGCAGTCACTATTCCTGACAGGGGTATACTAGCATGGGCTATCTGCATTTTCCAGTATTTGGTTAGTCTGCCATACAAATGTCCCCAAACTCTGCATGATTGCAAGGTCAACTCATGTACACATCCCTTGGAGGTCACATAATGCCGTCACTATTTCTGTGGAGTCAGGGTTATGTCTGCCACAGTTCCTGACCTTGACTGTGTGCAGATACAGACATTTGTAGCATCCTTTAGATCTCTGCTTCAGTGCACTTTTGTGTCGTGATGATACCCACTCCCCACCCTCAGCTGTTTTGCAGATGCTTGACAACTATGGCCTACACATATGTGCCATTTTGCAATGTCCCAAACACTGAATACTATGCGTACCAGTCTAGTCCTAGCTAATGAATGACAAACATACAGGTGTACCAAGAATAAAAATCCAAACTGACATGAACGATGTAATGGTAGAGCCAACCTCAGAAGAAAAGTTCAGTTCACAATTCCACAAACGTCTTTTATTTAACACCAGGATTAAAATAAAATAAAATAAAACAACGGATATCCATTGTTTTATTTTATTTTAATCCTGGTGTTAAATAAAAGACGTTTGTGGAATTGTGAACTGAACTTTTCTTCTGAGGTTGGCTCTACCAAAACATACAGGTGTACACTGGCACCAGCAAGGTACAGATGGGAATGGTGGGCCTGAGGTGGGGTGAGGTGTTGGTTGTGCAGCATATGTATCTTAATTGATACTGTCTGTAGGTTTCCAATGTGGTCTTGTTACACCAGTACACATTGCAATGCATGCCTTTTGGGGACCTTTTCTGTTATGCATATGCTACCTGTAGAGAGGCCTGGCTGATGTTTCCTGTGGTACAACTGTCCCATCTGATTACCCTAACCCAGGGGCCACACTTATGCAAAGTCCTGGAAATTCTTTACACAAGTACTGCACAGCTAGTACTTGCTAGACATTCCTGCAACTCCCTCAGTGTTGTGGCATGTTACTAGGCAGCCTGCATGACAGGTTTGCAACATGTGACATCATCTGTCTTGGATGGCCATCTGTTTATTTTTTACATTAATCCTGTCCTATACATCTTTGCCACATACATGACTGTCTGCACTGTTTGCCATGGTATATGCAATGGTGAGGTATGGCTACATGTCCAACTCCTGGGTGCTACCTGTTGGGTATGGGATCCATGCCATGGCATGTACGATGTGTGCAAGCCATGGCTGCCTCTGTTGCAGGCAAGTGGGCACATTTGATGGCCAAATGTCTTAGACAGCAGACCATTTATTGGTGTGACATTGGGGACCTGTACTTGCTGGAAAGTTCATACTCATGAAGAATGCATGCTGTCAGTACCTCAAAAGCTGCTTCCACTATACGTTATCTGGATTGTATGCACACATATGCTTCCAGTGTTTGTGAAGGTATGTATTCCCCATATTTGCTGTCCTAACATAGGATTGCATATTACACATTCATTGCTCATGTTAGGACCACAATGCATGTTGTAAGGGTTGTGGACTGCAGTATTATGATATGCCATAGTGTAGATCTATAACAGTTTCCATTGTAATAGTGGTATATACACTGTTGTAGCACTGTATAAGGGTGATGTTTCAGACATGTCCCTACTGTGACCATTTGACCCTCCATTATGTTCATCTCTGTGCACACATTTTGCAATGACAGGATGTTAGTTATATTGCAGGAGTCTGATATACCCTTCAGATACACCATTATGTTGACAACTGTGATGCAGTGCAGTTAACAGCAACAATATGTGAACATGTACAGCATGCATTATGGGTAGGTGTGTTAAATATGTGCATGGAATATACCATGGCCATAATATGACTGGTGTATTGGCAAACCTGAACAAACACCATACTCACCAGCTACAGGCTGCTGCCCTGGAGGTATACCAGATGGACCTAGCTAATTGTGTGAGAGATGTGATGTCATTAGCCACACCTGTGGCATTGGTACAGGGTGGGTGCAGCATTACAGTACATCAACAGTACAAGCTCACAATACTACAGATTATGTCCATCTGTTTATTACTACAACCAGCAATAGACTATATATATTTCATCTCACATATGCATGATCTAACTCTACAAATGCAGATGGATATGCAACAGTGGTCTACTGATGTGCCCTGTGGCCTTACCTGCATGCTCCTCTGCCATTGTGTGGGTAGCACCCACCTCCACTATGTGTTTGCGGGCAGGCAGGTGCCCTGAGGCTGGCAGGCAGCTTCTCAACATGTGTCGGGGGGGCTGGATGGCATGACCCCCCCCTTTTGCAAGCTGGTCCCCCCTAACCACAGCAGCATGCTGATGGGCATGGCAGAGAATATCTGTGCATCGATGTCAGACCTGCTCATAACTGCAGTTATGTAGGCTAACATCGTTTACCCTGTGGACAAGATCATTCCACAGGGCTGTCCTCTCCTGCAGATCATGGGCTGTATGGCCAAACAAGGTGTTGTAGTGCTGCACCAGGTATGAGCTGATGACATCATTCTCCTCCGCTGTCTACATTGGCAGGCATTCCCTCTACATATTGCCTGAAAGAAATAACAAGGGAAACAGGTCTGAGGACCTCATACTGCAAGGTTATCATAGTTGTTAATACACACCTCTCTCTCCCCCCACCATATTTGCAACAACAATCTGATCACACAACTCAATGGGTATGTCTACAGAAGACCTAACATTAGGACATATATTGTATTGTACAACAATTTGTGCTGTGTGTTTGTAGTCATGTTCCATGTTGGAACACTATCATTGGTGGCCTGTTATGGACAATGCCACCTGCATGCCATTGTAAGGGCCACTATGGTTCTATATATGCATGTGTTCTGTTTGCTATGTGATTGCTGAACAACTGTTGTTTTGTATTAATGGGGATATCTATGCATGCTGTTAGACATAATCTGGGAATGTGTGGACTATTACTACCCACATATGTTCTATATCAGTGACACAATAACATGTTTGGTAAACAGTTGCCAGCAGAACCACCTCTCCCACCTCATCTGGCCATGGTATCAGGCTACATCACATGTGGGACCCACCCTGGGACCTCCTCATCTACTGGTCCTGCACTACCTTCAGGTGGAACCACCTCAGGGGATGGTGTTAACCCCCCCCCCCGGAAACACACACAGACAGGATCCTGTCACCCAAAGTCAGGTCCAGGGTCTGGTGCATAGAGAGCTCCACAGAGACTTGATGGATATGCTACAGCACCTTGAGGCCCTCAGTACACACTCACAGGGTCCACATGCTCCTCCTGCTCAGCCCCCGCCCAGGCATCTTCAGGACCATGAAGCTGAAGTTGTGACTGCCCATGGGTGGGGACCTTGGTCCCATTGTTTAAATAAATGGGCTCATGGGCTTCCACATCCCAGACAACACTCCCCATCCAGGGTGTTTACCCACCACATGTGTCATATACTGCCCGTGTATGCTGTCTTCTCTGTCTTCCAACCCAACCTACCTCCCCAAATATACCTACTAACCTTCCCCAAATTACCAATCCCACCTTCACAAGTCAGGGCAATGTGTTCCCAACATGGGGTTCACACCTGACATAACTGTTCATTTTGCACCCACTTACTGCTATATATATATATATATATATATATATATATATATATATATATGTATGTATTGATATGTGTAATGTTCCTTCACACATATCGTGCAGCACTGTCATGCAACAGTTGGGGACATGTATTTATATAAATATGTGTGTGTGTGTGTGTGTGTGTGTGTGTGTGTGTGTGTGTGTTTGTATATATATATATATATATATATATATATATATATATATATATATATATATATATATATGTATATGGGGTGCATTCAGACATCAGGTCCACACTCTCTAACTCTCCTTCCTGCACAGCTGCACTGTTTTGCCTTGCTGCAACAAAGACAGAGGCCACATGTGGACACAGCCTAACATTAGGGGGGGGGGGGTATATAGGGACAGAGTGCAAGTAAGCCTATTACACACCTATGGCATCTGTGCATGCTACATTACACATTAACATGACTGTCCTGCAAGTGGTGGGCTCTGAAACTCACGTGTCCATCATAACGGCATTACTTCCACCATCAGCTATTGGCCACACTAATATACATGTCTTGCAGTACATAACACACACTATGATGGCTTACATCTTGTCAGTCAGTGCTGACCTGCACAGTTGACAGGTATGGCCCACTGCCCACAGGGACAGGCATTATTGTCCATAGCAGTTGTTCAGCTGGACCTCATTACAACAACACCTGATGGCACATATAAATCATTCTGCATCATCTATCACATTATTATGGACCAAGTACTACATTCAATTACATGCATATATGCTCCACATACCTGTTGTGGGAATGTTGTCTCTTCTGGATACAGTTTGCTATGTGGATGGATGGATGTTTGTTCTCTCCCCCTCCCCCTCCCCCCACCCTCTCTCTCTATCTCTCTCTATCTCTCTCACTCGCTCTCTTCACTAAATGGATTGAACTGCTTTGAATAGATTGCAGCATGGATTTTGTAGGTGATGCACATGATCAGGTGATGGTCTCTGCACCAATCAGTGTCCACCACTTGCTACCTACATGCAGCCTGCTGTGTAGTACTTCCAATTACCACTGTCATGGCAACCCACTACTATAAATTCCTAAATCATGTAGGTGTGGTCCCTTTACCCTTCCTGTATGGAGATCATCCTTCCTGTGTGTGGCCAGCAGTGTTAGAGACAGCAGGCAGCAATACCACTTACAAGAGGACTTGCAGACTCAGGCCAGCTACATATTTGTACAAGGTTACAGACCTACACACATCATTGCTAGAGCCTTCCTGTGTCCTGACAGAGTGCCCTTCAAACTATCTGGAGATATACAGAGCTGAGTATATTTTTCTGGCACTTCAGAGTTGTGTACTGGTAATTGTTTGACTAATTTGATATCATTGCTGGCTGACTTCAGAGTTGTGCACTGTTATTTTTGCTTCACTGTATAGTTTTTCAGATCTCTGCTGAAGGTGTTTCCCCCCCTCCCCTATTCCTCTGTGTCTTAAGTTGGTATAACTCGTTTTACATCCTGTGTGTTTTCTGACCACCTCAATGATTACTTGCATAAAATTAGACCCTCTTAGTAAAAAAGTCTGCATATCATTGCTGGAGCCTTCCTGTGTCCTGACAGAGTGCTCTTCAAACTATCTGGAGATATACAGAGCTGAGTATATTTTTCTGGCACTTCAGAGGTGTGTACTGGTAATTGTTTGACTAATTTTAAATCATTGCTGGCTGACTTCAGAGTTGTGCACTGTTATTTTTGCTTCACTGTATAGTTTTTCAGATCTCTGCTGAAGGTGTTTCCCCCCTCCCCTATTCCTCTGTGTCTTAAGTTGGTATAACTCGTTTTACATCCTGTGTGTTTTCTGACCACCTCAATGATTACTTGCATAAAATTAGACCCTCTTAGTAAAAAAGTCTGCATATCATTGCTGGAGCCTTCCTGTGTCCTGACAGAGTGCTCTTCAAACTATCTGGAGATATACAGAGCTGAGTATATTTTTCTGGCACTTCAGAGGTGTGTACTGGTAATTGTTTGACTAATTTTAAATCATTGCTGGCTGACTTCAGAGTTGTGCACTGTTATTTTTGCTTCACTGTATAGTTTTTCAGATCTCTGCTGAAGGTGTTGGTTTTCCCATTCCCACCCTCCCTATTCCATTGTTGTTGTTTAAATTTGGAGGCTTTTTGCAGTTGCCCGTCCCCACTAAAGATATGATCTGGGACACTCCCCCCAGTCCCATCTCTTTACCTCATCCTACCTAATAGACTCCTTCTGCACTTGTTTTTAGTAATTTTTAATTTAATTGCATTTTTTAAACGGTTTGTTCTAACATTGCTACATACTCAAGTGTGCTAGCTTGCACTACATTTGAATTGTTGTGACTGCTGTTTTAGCTACCTTTCTGTATACATATATATATATATATATATATATATATATATATATATATATATAAAAACTTTCCTGTAAGTTGTGTAATCCAGATTCAGATCTGCTGTATCCAAGACTGTATGTAAGCTTCTGAGCCCCCCTCCCCAAGCTTTCTATGTTGGAGGGAAGCCTTCTAGCTTATCAGTGGGAGTGGTAAGCACTAGGTAACTTATCTACCACATAAGGAGTGGTTCTAGCCCAGAAATTGTAGTTATTGGCTGTTTGGGTAGTTTCTCCATATCTCTCAGCTTTCTGATTTAAAAGCCCACATTTGCACTAGTTTCCCCCCCTTTCCTGTAACTAGTTTAGTCCAGATACAGATTCTTAGTTTTAGCACTTGAATTTGCTTATTCGTGATCAGCACTTCTTCAGAACTTGTAAGCACTAAATAACCTACTAATTACTACAGCACTCAACCTTCCTCATTACCTAGAGGAAAACAGTTTTGGTACTTACTTTCCTCACTTGCTTAGAGAAAAACAGCTCTTGTACTCACTTTCCTCACTTATCAAGAGGAAAATATTTTTTTATTCAGGCATGTCCAAGGGTTAGCTCCCAGTGTTCTCACCTGTCTATCTGATGAATCTGGGCATCTTGGGGCAATGTAGAAATTGCCTCATGTACACAGACAACCCTCTCCTCCTACCAACCGACACTACAACCTGTGAGAGATGTACTTATCTAGCCAAACTGGAGGTAAAGCTCTCTCCAATCAAGACTTGCTCCACACCACACTCATCACATAGTTTCACTAAATCTACACCACCAAAATCCACACATAGGAACACAAAAACATTCACGGAGGCTCTCAATAATAATCTGCTCAAGCAACGGAGATCTCCAAAGCAGAAAGGCAAGCAACCTCCACCCCCCAACACAACCCAAATGACAAATAGCCCGCAGACTCAGTGTGCCACTCAACCACAGCCAATAAGGCAAAACAACGTACCCAACACACTAGTCATAGGTGACTCTATAGTCAGGCACACTGATGATCCACTCACCAGGCTAAACGAGGAGAAGCTTACTGTCAGCTGCCTGTCGGGTGCCAGGATCCGCCACATAACCCACGCACTCAGGTCACTCCACAACAAGTACAAATATGATTTGGTTATTGTCCATGGTGTGAATGACCTGAGACATACTTCCCTGGACTACATGAAAAGAGACATGGAAGAGCTCTGTGATCTTGTAGCCCAGGCAGGTATGACCCTAGGCCTGAGTAGCATTCTGCCATCACCTAGAATGATGCCGCAGTACATGAACAAAATGATTGACTTCAACAATTGGCTAAGCTTCTGGTGCCATTCCAAAGGGATCCAGTATCTGTCTGCCTGGGATGACACGGTCGACAGACCACAATGCTTTGCCAGAGATGGCCTGCACCTGTCACCTCGGGATTCCGGATACTGGCTAAGGTTCTTGCCGCCCCTATAGTGCCTTTTCTAGGCAAGGTTCAAATGACAAATTCACCACCGTAACAGGAACAGGCAAGCAAAACTGAGGGTGATGCTACTCAATGCTAGAAGTCTAAATCTCAAAATGCACTCACTTGAGGCACTCCTTAAAATGGAGAACATTGATATCTGTGCAGTGACTGAGACCTGGTTCAATGCTTCAGAGAGCACCCCTGCACTACCAGGCTATAACTCATACCACACTTTTTGGCCATGTGACCTGGACTTGAACACTAAAGGCGGAGGTGTGTCCATATTCATTAAGGATATCCACACCTCCAGGCTAGTTGCTCAGCATAATGCAGCCAAGGTTATCCAAGTGTAAATAACTCTGGGCAAAACTGCAATCCAAATTGTAGCTTGCTACAGATCACCCACCATGCCCCAGGATTCCCACTCCTCTTTTCTTGATGTACTGGAAAATATTAGGTTTCAACCAAACACCCTAATAATGGGCGATTTCAAGTACCCCACCATTAACTGAGAAAACTACTCATGTACCAACTCCTTCGCTCAATGCTTTCTGGAATTCATAAACTCCAATGCCCTGGATCAACTTATCCACACCCTCACCAGGAGCAACAATATCCTATCCCTAGTCATTACCAACATGAGTGACCGGTGTTCCACACCTGAAGTCAACGCCTCATTGGTCCGATCCAACCATAAGCTAATTACCCTAGATATACACATCCTACCTCCACCCCCCCCCCCCATTATGGAAACCATGGTAAAAAAGTTCTCCAAAGCCAACTTCATGCTTTGTAAGACAGAAGTGGTGAACTTCATGACACCCATGCAGATGGACAATACTGTTACGACTACTGAATCCTACACAATTGCACTTTATAAGCACTTACATGAGTGCATGGATCGTGCTATCCCAAACAGAACCAAGACGCTATCCTCCAAAAAAAGGAAGCCAATCTGGTGGTCCCCTGCCATAAACAAACTGTACAACAGAAGGAAGAAACTGTTGCAAAAGAGAGTAAAATCCCATGAGTGGAGGAGCTCCCTGGTCAGCCTTAGTAAGAAGCTGCGATCCCTGATAAAATCCTGCAAAGCTAGTTAGGAAAAAAAAATCGCTACTGATTCTAAAGACAACCACAAAGCATTCTATAGATATGTCAAGAATCTCAATGGCAACAATCAGATCTGCTCTGAGTTACAGCACAATGACACTAAATATACAGACCCAATTGATATTGCCATCATCCTGGCAGATAGGTTCAGTGCTAACTTTACCCCCCTGTCACCCCCTAAAGATCCCATCAATATACCGAAAGAATGCAAAGTTCCTGTAATCATGGATGCACAGGTAAAAACCACACTCTCCAAATCCAAGAACACAGCATCCATGGGACCAGACAACATCCCAGGCTGTGTTCTACATGAACTACAGAATGAACTGGCACCCCACCTAAGTACTATGTTCAATCATAGCCTCAGCTCAGGCTTTATGCCTGCTGAGTGGTGCACAGCAACAGTTATCCCATTCCACAAGGGGGGAGCCACCACGGACCCCGGAAACTACCTCCCCATTAGCCTGATGAGCCTGGTCTGCAAGGCCATGGAACGTATCATCATGAAACTTATAAACAAAGACATTGGTAATCTCCAAACTCTGGACCCCACCTAGTTTGGGTTTGTAAAAGGCAGATCATGTCTCCTAAACCTGATAGACTTCTTTGAAGCAGTCACTAAAGCCATAGACAAGGATAAGGTGGTTCACACAGCCTATCTAGATCTTGCCAAGGCTTTCGACACCACCCCCCACTCTGGAATTATAGATAAACTCATTAAACTAGGTATAAATCCCTATGTCACAAGATGGGTTGCCAACTGGGTCACTGACAGAACCCACACTGTGAAAGTAGCAGACTCCAAATCCGACT
>NC_056751.1:29178754-29218754 GCF_019279795.1 Protopterus annectens | reverse complement strand
ATATACATGAACTGTGTTTTACTTGCAGTATACACCTCTTACCTGGTATACCTGTGGAGGTATTGTTTGTAAACACTATCTGACTGTTTCTACCCATATTCCCAGATTCAAGGTTGATGTTATGCACATACTTCTCCATCTCTTGTTGCACACACTCTGAGCAAGTCTTGACAATATGCAGGTGAAACTTGGACATATTTTGCCTACTGCCCTCATAAACCTTTGGTGAGTTGCTAAAATGACAGGTTTGTTTTCATATACATTTTCTGAATATTTACAGGTCTGACAGTCAGTTATATGACATTAAATGCTGCCTAAATGTCAGAGATCATCACACTGATATGCCAGGGTGACAGGATAACAGGCAGCAGATATGGTCCAATTATCTGGACATTCTGGACAAATCTGTAGAGTTGAGTGGTATGATTCTGCATACAGCTTACTATCACTCCCAGGATTCGAACCATGGCTGTGTCTGCTAAAATCAAACTGTGTACATCACAGTTTAGTGTGCTATATAGATATTGCTGTGTACTGCTTCTCTGATTTCTGTCTATAAGTCTCCCATGGTTTTACAATCTGACCTTGTAATTACAACACTCTTATACAGGGTTTCCTAGACAGTTTTATTATGTAGCATGTGTGGATGACAGTGATGAGTAATACCTTATTATTCAAAGAAAATACAGCACTAACACTGCCATACAATACCAGACTAAACAGTATCAGTCCAGGATTTCAGTCTTATTTCTAGGCACAGTTTACATATCTGACAGACCTGTGGGGGGAATGTTTGTTAACACTACCTGAATGTTGCCACACATATTACCAGAGTCCACATTATTATGCACATATATCTCACTCTGTTACTGCACACACTCTGGTCATAGCTTCACAACATGGGGTGGTGATGGGACATACTTTGCCTATTACTCTCATAACAATTTGGTGAGTTGCTAGAGTAACAGGTTTGTTCTTATAGATATATTTCTGACAGTTATTATGTCTGACAATCAGTTGTATGTCATTATTTGCTGCCTAAACTTCTGGGATCATTCCACTGATTTGCCAGGGGGATAGGGTGACAGGCAGGGGAATTATACCAATGATCTGGACTTTCTGACAATATCTGTACAGTTGTGGGGTATGATTCTGCATACAGCTTACTACCACTCCCAGGATTCAAACGATGCTTTGTGTGCTAAAAATTCAACACTTCAGGTCTCAGTCGAGTGCGCTATTTGGATTGTGTTGTCTGTCATTTCACTGTTTTCTGTCTACATCTCTCTCAGTTGTACAATATGACTTTGTGATTACAACAGTCATATACAGACATTCCTACACATTTTATTTATGTAGCACAGTGTGGGTAACAATGCTTAATACAACAGTACTATTAAGAGAATGTAACCCTACATTACCATATGATACCAGAGTAAACACAAGCAGTCCAGGAGTTAGACCTTTCTTGCCAGGTTGTTACCCTTTTATTTACATACAACCTATATGAGAGTCTTCCTGCCATATTGTCTGGGTTATTCAGTACATGCCATACACAATACAGGTTTTATACTGGTAATTAACTTTCTACTACTTTTAGATTTATTTCTTATGACAGTACATGCAAGATTATTACTAACCTGCCTCACGATACAGCCTCTGCAGTTTACAGGCATAGGCTTCCTGATTCACAGCCCACTCTGCTGCCACTGTCAAAGACATAAGAGGAATATTTAGCCATACCTCTCCATAATATACATGAGCTGGCAATTATTAAACAGGTAGTAGAATGAGTACTTACACACTGCTGGGACATCACCCAACTGCCTAGCTTCTTGGATCCACTGATCCAAGCGCTCCCTCTTCCTCCATCTCAGGTTGGCATAATGATGCCTGACCTGCTCACCAGTTTAAGGGATGCCAATGGGACTGGTGAGGTCACGGGCGAGACGGTCCCAGACTTCTGCTTTATATTGGGAACCCTGGTACTCGCCCTGCAGCAGTCTCTGTTCACGATCTTTAATGAGGAGTCCTGCCATGACTTTGGACTCCTGGATGCCCCAGCACGGAGTCCGGAAGCACTATCCTTCTCCCACACCAGCCATAGTGCCTACAGGTGGGAGCTGCAACCAGTTATGAGATGTATTCCCACCTGTGGAGTTTGAATAGGGTCAATTTCCCACACTTTGCTGTGATTGGACAGTTTTGAAAATGCTAAGCTATGGGCAAACCTGCTTACCTAAGGTTGGCATTGCTTAAAGAGGTATACCAATGGGCAGATTGATTTAGTCAGGTTGCACATTGCTTACACCTAGTAAGCAGGGGCGTACAATGCTTAACGTTGCTTATTTTTAAATTTGCACACTATTTGCTGTTTGACATTGATTTATCATTCATTACATGTTATAGATTTGTTTAATATATGTGATTCATGTGCACATACACTGTATGGGGTCCTTGTGTTTATTGGGGGATTTCATCACTTTTATTACAATGACACCTCACATCTGTACTTAATGCAGTACTCTACTTCACATATATATGTTATGTAGTAGGTTGTACAACATAAAACTGTATATAGATTCCTTTCACATGTAAATTGTGATTTTGCTGTAATGAGGATCTGTTTGGAGATACCTTAGTTTTATGTACTGCTGTGATGGCTTACTGGTTAACTGCTGTGACTATAGTTTACAGGGTCCTGGGTGCAAGGCCTGTTTATATTGTTGCTGGGTAGAATAGGGGCTGTTGGATACAGAGTGATTAAGGCACTTTTATGCAGTTGTAAGCGGGTTTTCGCGGGTTTGCGTGATGGTAAGCAATGCTAACTTCAGGTTAAATATGCTTACAGAGAGTTAGCTTCAAAATTGCTTAACCTGTGTTTGCATTGCTTACCCCCATGCAAGCAGGCTTAAACCTGCTTACTACTGCTTAAATCTGCTTACTCGCACTTACCCCCACACTAATTTAGAATGAAATTAAACATGGGTCTTGGGAAAGTGGCAGATTTGTACACTCTATGGATTTATCATTCATTACACATTATACCTTCATTTAGTATCCCTGATTCTTGTGTACATATACTGTATGGTGCACTTGTGTTTATCTGTGGTTTTAACCACATTATTACAATGACACCCCACATCTGCACTTAATGCAGTACTCCAGTTCACAAATATATGTTATTTAGTAGGTTATACAGCAAAAGAATGTTCATAAAGTGATTTAACATGGAAAATGGAATTTACTACAGTAAGAATCAAACTGGGAATGACTGCTCGGAAAATGAATGCTCTGACCACTACACTATTGCAGTACTGTTTCCATTGGATGTATCTTGCTATTTATCTTCTTGTGCTATTTAAGCAACAGTATGTGTAGCTAAGCAATGGGCAAACCTGTGCACCTACAGTTAAATTTAATCTGTTTGAAAAAACATAATTCTATACTGTTATTTTCTCTGGGAAGGGACAGGTTTCACTTATTGCTGCGGATTTCCACGTGCATCTGCACATTTGGCAGACATCCTAGCAACCCCCCGATACCTCTCAACCTCTTCAGGCAAACTATCTGGACAAAGCTTGACAAACTGTGGTACAACTATGGACATATTATTATTATTATTATTATTATTATTATTATTATTATTATTATTATTGCTCTTATAAATTTGGGACAGTTGCTAGAGTAACAACATTTGTTTCAATATACATTTTCTGACAGAGTTTGGTGTCTGAGACTCAAATGTATGCCATTATTTCACAGCTTCATTCCTGACATCATCCCGTGATTTCCCTGTACAAATGGGGTACAGGCCAACTGTATGGGCAACAAATCTGGACATTATGCGATGATTAGTACAGTTGGCAGGTATGCAACCTCCTATGAGCATTCTCGCTCATTGTAATTTCCGAATGGCACTTCCTGAGTGCAGGGGTGTGTGTATTGTGAGAGCTCTGCTCTCAGACACACCCCCCTGCACTCGTCCATGCTCTGTGTCTGTTTAGGAGTAGAGGCAGCGCGCCTTCATTACAATGCATGCTACACTGCCGTGTTGCCCTTAAATGGTCATTTCCGTGCAGGAATAACTTATTCCTGCATGGGAGATTAGTGAATCCCGGGGATAGAAATTCAGCAAACAATTGCACTTCTGTTTGGTATAATTTGTTGTACAATGGAGTGAAAATAATGTATATACTTTTAATATAAGAATGACATACTAATAGCAACGGTTTACTATCAAAATGTTGAAATTTATATGGTCGACGATTACAAAGTCAAAATCATTACATCAGATGTTCAAAATACTGAAAATAAAAATGTCAACGTTTAAATGGTCGACAAACACCTGCAAACTAACAGTAGTGTTTTTGCACCACCCCACAGCCCCTGCTACTTATATATTACAACTCCGAGATCGCACAATAGTGCTGACAAGGGTAAATCCTTGCCTTTTGTCAGCATAATGTTGACAGGTAATTTGCATGCACTTTCTGTCAACCAAATGAACTACTTAATATTCATGTGTTGACCATATGTGTCGGTCAAATGAACATTAGACCATATGACTTTCAATATTTTGATAGCAAACCAATAGCAACTATATTTGCAATGACAATTGCAATAAAGACATTGAAAACTGTAACATCTATTATCTTAATATTGTGCATCTAAAACATAGCTTAATATAAATCAAGTAATAGAATTTTCAAGCCACTTGAACTATAACATTTTTACTGAACTGATCTTTTTAGTTGTTTTAATGTCTAGAAGGTAAAGATTTGCCACTTGATTTATTCTGATGTGTGTGTGATGTGGAGAGAGATACATGCACAGGCATGCAATTCATTTAACTGTTCTCAGTTAACAGCAGAACAAACATCATTTTTTCTGAATGCATTTTCTCCTCCATATCAGTCAACTGCCAGCCCTGTCAGAGGAGGCTTAATCCCTTTTTTGTTCTTCGTCTGTAATGGCTGTTTCAGCAACTGTCAGCAAGGAAAAGGAGCTAACCTACAGTGGTTTTATCTAGGCATTATTAAGGGTGATGCAGTTTCTTATTTTTATGCCCAGCCTTACCTGCATCCATTAGGCATTCACAATCTCCTGTGCAAGAAACTTCAATACATTCCCAAATGCATGTGTGCATTCTAAACAGTACAGTGAGTGTGGCTTACTATAGCCAAGAACATGTCCCCAGAATGCTGTGTTGTACAGCATGCATCTATACCCCTTAAAACTGCCAGCAGTCTGTTGGTTGGACTGCCTTCATGTCTTAATAATTGCTGATGTAGCACTGGCCACTTCCTTCCACCCTGCCTCATCAGCAGTTCCACCTCTTGGGTCTTTAGATAATCCGAAAATTGGCCTTAATGGTAACAAAACAAAGAGTTCCCTGATTTCTTTCCATTTTTTTTTTCTTTTCAATCTGACCCAGAAGTTGATGAATATAGGATAAAACAAAAATATGTGCTCTCAGATTTCTATACATAGTTCTATACATGAGTAGTTGTTGCAAAGTGTGGTAATAGGAGCAGCGTTATTTTTTTTTATTGCTTACCAAAGAGTAAGAAATAGACAATAAACAAGAACTGTAAGAGGGTTAATGGGGAGATATTTAAAAGGTTTTATGCTGCTACTTTTCTGTTTATACATTTCTGTTGATAAAGATCAACTGTTCCAAAGACATGTGTCTATAGCGTTTCTACCCAGGCCTCCGCTGAAAATAGGCTCTGTCCTAGTCAGACTTTCCCAGTCAACAAATGTTAAATAAATAAATAAATTATACTCTCCCAGAAGGAGGCTGAAATGCATTTTTTTCTGTAAGCAGGAATATCCAGGCTCTGAATAATTTTTTTTGGCTAAAAAGCGACAAATATACAGAGAGTGAAAAGGAACTTCATGCAACCTTGAAAGATGAAAGATACCTGCAAAGCACATGCAGACTCAGGTGTTGGCACTAAATAAATTATATAGGGATGAACATAGGAGAGCAGAGGAGTTGTTTGCATGTGTGACACATACGTTATGACCATCATTTACTTCTACAGAGAGTTAATGGGGCTAAATATAGCCCTCATAATTATACGTTACTTATAACTTTAGATGTCATGGGCTTTATAGTGGGAGTCATCCAGGGATGAGGTCACCGTAAGGGGCAGGCTTTCTGTATGGCAAAGTACTGCATCTGTATTTCTGGTATTGTCAGCATATAACCTTGGAAAATATGCAGTTAATGACTATATTTAATGCAAGGGATGACCAATGAATGTTTGAATTCTAGTGGCCATTTTTGCAGAAGGTGATCAAAGTGAATCAGCAAAATACACTAAATTTTGCACATGTATTTGAGAATTAATGCCATTTTAATTGCCAGATACATTGCATACTGTCAATGGCTCAGTATGTTCCTGTCCTAAATTACTACTGTAGTTTTCCACCTTATTTCATTGTAAATGGTAGGGTGATAGTCTGTCCGGAACACAAATCTATGCTTATTTTAAAATATTAAAACACACCATTAAGCACTTTTGTCATCCAATCACAACTTCATCAGAATAAAAAAAAACACTTTACAATTTTACACTGCGGGAATCTCCCATATTTTCTCATACCCTTATATGTACATCGGGTATTGTCCCTATTATTATCATTAGTCTCCAGAATACACTGTAAATTATTGTCGGTGTTATTAGGAGGGTAGGTGATATAAAACATTTATTAGCTTGTATGGTTTTTCAAAAATGGTTACTCTATTGTTCCTATTGTATATAAGTACAATGCTAGTTCTATGTGAGTGAAATACCCCTGTCTTTTTTAAAAATGTAAGTGGAATCTTTGGGGGGAGGTTCCTGAATGGTTTAATCCATAGCTACTTAAGTTTGGCTTTGTAGTGTTTCTTTTTATTCTGATGAAGTTGTGATTGGACAATGAAAGTGCTTAATGGTATGTTTTAATATTTAAAATAAGCATGGAATTGTGTTCCAGACAGCCTGTCACCCTTTATGTTTTTGGAACTGCTAGAGCAGGGAGGTTCTCGACCATCAAACAGAGAAAAACCTGAATATTGGAGAAACATTGTAACTATCTTATGTGATACCTACCACCCTGAGCCCATAATTCATCTATGGTGATGATTATATTATTAACGTAGCACTGAAGAATAGGTGACACTTTGCAGTTCAGTACTCATTAAACTAAATGCCATAACCTTGAATTGTGGCTATATGTATTGTTTTCGATGTTTACCCCAAGACAGTCCTGCCCAGATTTCCTGGTAATGCACCTTTGGGCTCTTTGTAAAAGATAGCAATGTGTACCTCACAGATGAAGTTAAGGAGCTGTGCTCAGGGAAAACTCAGTTTACACTTTCCTGTTACAGGTTTAAGTATCACTGTACTGATTCAGCTACAGAGTGCTCATAACCAAACACATATAACCAACTCTCCTATATATTGTGTAAGTGTCATGCAGAACTGAAAAGTGGCCAGAACTAAGAAACATGTTAAGTGCATGGCATGTCGAATTGAAATTTCCCAGACCTGAAATTCTTTGCCATTGCCTCCAATCTTCATTCATGTTGAGAGGGATATCCCCTTCCAACACCTATGCGGATCCAAGCACTGCAATTAATCTTTCAGGCCAGAGGGTAGCTGGAGGCCATTGTGTGTCTGTTATGATGCATACAAAGCACCAATATGATATTGTTATGGATTCTAAATGGCTAATGGGAAAAAATGTACCCTATTCATTGCGACAAAGACCAAATAGACCAAGCAAAGACAACAGATCTATACAAAGAAACCAGGTTCCTATGTGTCATCATGACAGGGCTGGGATTATTGTTTTCATGAGCTCAGATATAAACATTTCTGATGGAAAGATAAAGCATCTTGTCAAAGCTGGCTGACATATGATCAGTAACTGTCCCAGTTAAACATTGTTCTATGGGAATACATGTCTAAATGGCAAATAAGTCTGCTTTACAGTACCACACTCAACTATTATAAGTAATGACCACAGTACCACACTCAGCTATTACAAGTAATGACCACAGTACCACACAAAACTATTATAAGTAATGACCACAGTACCACACTCAGCTATTACAAGTAATGACCACAGTACCACACTCAACTATTATAAGTAATGACCACAGTACCACACTCAGCTATTACAAGTAATGACCACAGTACCACACTCAACTATTATAAGTAATGACCACAGTACCACACTCAGCTATTACAAGTAATGACCACAGTACCACACTCAACTATTATAAGTAATGACCAGTTGAGAGGTGTACAATTCTATTCCTCTGGGATTTACAAACAACAGAGGAAACAGATCCTGTGACAAAATAAGCAATGTAATCTATGTAGACCTGTGCAGAAGTGGAATTTCATCCTGGATAGGCTAGGAAGAGTTTATCAGAACATGTCCCCAGAAGGGAAGTTGGATGTACTAATATATCCGTATGCACTGGGATCACCTTGGAGGTAACAGAACACAGACTTTACAAACAGTGTTATTAGGTGCACTTGTCCCCATACAGAATTGGGTTAAGACAGGGAAAAGTTATAGGACATTATTGAACTCACAATCCCTGTCTATTTGTATGTCTTCCTGTATGTAAGATGGAACTGTTTCACTGAAAATCAGGAAGGGAACATTTAGAGAAATGTACAGGCCCTAGTTCTCTCACAATATAGAGATCTGAGTAAAATTTCTTTGCTTTCTGAAAGTCTCTGGTGAATTGCTAGTGGCCCCTTTAGAAATGTCGTATATGGAAGATGTCTGAAAGATTTGCTATCATTCGATTGAAGATTACTTGACTGAAAAGTCAAACGTTTGAAAAAATTTGACTAACATACCATATGACAATGCACTTGACTGAAACCCATTTCAAAGAATCACAGATCATGCAAAATGTTCAACATAAGAAAATACAAGATAAAATAATCACCTGCACCCCCACATCCCCTTAATTATATTTAACTCTACAGCTACACAAAACATGATTCACTGTGTATGGTGTTATTTCTTTTCTCAAATGGTTGTGTAGCTGTGGAGTTTATATATACAAAGGGATCACAAAGGGGGAGCCACCACTGATCCTGGGAACTATAGACCTATTAGCCAGACGAGCCTGGTCTGCAAAGCCATGGAACGTATCATCATGGAACTCATAAACAAAGACATTGGTAACCTCCAAACTCTGGATCCCACCCAGTTCGGGATTGTGAAAGGCAGATCATGCCTCCTGAACCTGATCGACTTCTTTGAGGCAGTCACCAAAGCCGTAGATGAGGGTCAGGTGGTTCACACAGCCTATCTTGACCTTGCCAAGGCTTTCGACACCATCCCCCATTCTGGAATTATAGCTAAACTCAATAAACTAGGCATAAATCCCTACGTCACAAGATGGGTTGCCAAATGGCTCACTGACAGAACCCACACTGTAAAAGTTGCAGACTCCAAATTTGACCTCAAAGCAGTGACAAGTGGAGTACCACAGGGTTCCGTCCTAGGACCGCTCCTGTTTGGTATCTACTTCTCTGAAGTACAGGCTAACACAGAAGGCCTCTGGCTAATGAAGTTTGCAGATGACTGCAAACTAGGAGCCATAGTTAAGTCCCCAAATGATGTTAACATCCTACAGAAGGGCATCTCTGAGACAGATGCCTGGTGTCAGAGCCATGGCCTCAAGCTCAATGCCAAAAAGTGCAGTGTCATCCCCCTTTGGTAAAAACTCTGTACCCATGAACTACCACATAGGCAGCAATCTACTTAACACCGAATGTGTGATAAAAGACCTTGGGACCCAGGTGGACAGTAGTCTCTCCTTTGATAGTCACATCACCACAGTAGTCAGGAAGTCCTTCTACGTGGCTCACCTCATCATAAAAGGGTTCTCATCCAGGAAAAAAGAGGTCATTGTTCCCCTCTACTCAACATTCATTAGACCCACTATGGAGTACAATGGCCCTTTTGGAATGTACCTCAGAAGACATCTGCAGCAGCTGAAAAGGTCACAGAAGTACCTCACAAAGAGGATTACTGGACTCAAACAAATGCCCTACACTGACTGCCTCAAAAAACTCCAGCTTTACTCCGTAGCATATCGCCTACTCAGAGGTGATCTCTGCCTAACATATAAAGCTATGTCTAACCCAGAGCTGTTGGACATGCTACACCTAAAGGAATCCCAATCCCTCCGAGCTACATGCTCTAGGGACCTAAACCTTGTCACCACAATAAACAGGACATGCTGGAGGGATAGATTCCTATCCCAGAGACTTCCCATACTCTGGAACAGGCTACCCATCTATGTCAAGCAAAGTTTTTCATTAGCACTCTTCAAGAAAAATCTTGATGAGTGGATGGGAAATAGGAAATACACCCTGGGGATCACTTCTGTGTCTCTGCTCAACAGTGGCACAGGAAAATAACTTTCTTGGGTGGCGTAAGCCAGGGAACCTTGTTGGCTAGGCTTACGTAGGCCCTTGGGTCGATAGCCTAGTACCTACCTATGAACCTATATATATATATATATATATATATATATATATATATATATATATATATATATTTATATTTATATATATATATATATATATATATATATTTATATATATATATATATATATATATATATATATATAGTGGGAGTGGGGGAGGGGGTGCAGGGGAGGCTAGCCCCCACTGCAAAAACACTGTTTATATTGTATTTTCTTGTACTGAATATTTTCAATAAATTGTGATTCAATGAAATTAATTTCAGTCAAGTGGGTTTTCAGTCCAGTTCAGTTTTCTTTCAAATTGTTTCAAACATTTGACTTTTTAGTCAAGTAATCTACAATCAAATGATAGTAAACCATTTGCAAATAGCAGCTTGTGATGTTGTCAACTCTCTTTCAACTGTGTGATCCTGGACTTGATGGAATAAATGGTGGCAGGGTTTAAAGCCCACATGGATGTGCATGAAGCTCAGACCCCTGCAAAAAATAGCTGTTATGGAATTTTGATTTGATTTGGTGTTTATTTCTATGTTGTATCACTTTCTTAATATTTGTGCTACTTTGATTGCATTATTTCTTCAAAGGGCCAGACTATTGTTAGGAAAGAAAGTAATTTTTCTGGATGTAATTTCGAGTTCTTCTCAAGTCTTGTCCATGATATATGACCATTAGTGAAGTTGGTGTGTACCTTCTTTATTACTTTTGGTACTTACGTATTATCGCAACCAGATTTTTGCTGTTGCAAATTTCGCTTCGTTGAATACAGACAACTGCATCAAACACTACAAAGTGTTGTGCAAACTCATTATTGCTGGCAAAAAAATCTCTGGACTACCTTCATGCACATAAAAAGATGAAACAATCATCTTCCCTTTTTGTGTGCATTACAGATGTACACTTGAATTGTCAGGGATGCTGTCTTAACTGATGAATGGAATATTTGAACCGTGAGGAACGAAGCCCTCACAGAAGGAAAACACAGACACAGGAACAATGTTTTGGGTAAAGTAATACTTTGTTAAAAGTGTGTAAACAGAATGGAAAACAACCATTGCAATGCGAAAGTTGAGGAACACTACCGCTGGTAACATTTCATGGTGAATGATGTTGATAGCCGTTTATGGGTTCCTGATTATACCGTACTAAGAAGAGTACGGAAAACATGTTGCTGGTTGATGATGACCTTTTTCCTGTCGTTACTGCCATGTTTGGACCTGAGACTGTGTGTAAAAATTGTTAAAACTAAAAAAAAGTTATGCACAACTCCTGTGTCTCTGCCTTTCAATGTGGGGGGAAAGTGGTGAGCAATTGCAGTGAGTAAGACAGCAGCCCTGACAACTGAAGCGTGTATGCACTTTACTGCGAGCTACATGACAGGCTGGCGGTAAAGTGCATACCTAAACAGCGATATTAACTTACTCATTTTTTGGGTGATAACCCTGCCTAAAACAACTGTCAGGGTGAAAAAAAACCCATAGTCTGATATTGTCACGCCATGAACAGTTACATTTCCACATCGGGAAACAACCATTATTATCGCAAAATTCTTGATGCGATAATACGTAAGTACCTTACTTTTTTGTGGTAGCTTCCCATATCTGGTTTGAAGGCTTGTTGGCTTTTAAAATATTGTTTTTATTTAGAAAATTCCTGTAATAAGAACATGGTGGTAAAAATGTAACTATATGTAACACCCATTATACATATTTTCTTGTTTAGCTTTTTTGCTTATACCTTTCAGTAAAGAACTCTCACTACAACAGTTGATTACACTGGGTAATCTCTGGCTGCTGTGATTGATTCAGTAACTATCTTGTTGAGTATACCCTCATAATAAGGATAAAATACATTGAATTAATCAGTCTACCCATTTTTTAGTAATCCCTCAGTATTCAATGGTGGGGTCATTGGTCTTTTCCAGCGTTATCAACCCACTCACTTTGGGTACTATGAGCTCCACAATGTGTGTCTGAGGATGGTCTGTTGTTGCTCATATCTTCCAATTTTCTTACACTTAAAAGATACTGGAGTATTACTTTAGGAAGTTTTTAACCAGTTTAGGATACATAAGCTCTGTGTCAACCTTAATAAGACCAAGGCCATTTTTTGACATATTCCATATTTGTATGTAGGTCCCTAGAGGCCAAAGTCTTCAATGATAAATGACCACTGTGGTGACTTTGACAGATCTTTCTATCTATGAATTTGGCTTGACCTTCCCTTTGTTTCCCCCCCTTCATGTATACTATTCAAAATCCAAAATTAATAAGCAGCTAAAAGTATGGCATAGCAATCCCTAGTTTCAACATAAGCCAGAAAGCTACTTGGTAAAGGTATATTTACTTCCTGGCTAGAATACAGCCTGTTACTTATCAGTAAAGTTTCAGCCAAGAACAATAAAACTCTAGGGGAACGTATCTAACTACAATATGGTAAGCTATATTTTTTTCTCTATGGGTCCGGTTGATGTAGTTTTTGAATTAATCTAATTTCCCCTCACAGCAGCTTTTTATTGGCACTAAACAGTTTGTTACTATTTTCTTCATTGCTACTTTTTTAGGAGGTCATTCCTCCATTTTCTGCACCAGGAAATGAAATCAATGCAACCTGTATATTGCTGGGTGGGTAGGTCCTCAGCAATCACCGGATCTGAATGGCAGAATAAACAATCTTACCATTCTGGTGGCAAAGACCTTTGAGAATAAAGAAGCACTTAAAAATGAAAATCTTTCACAAAAAGAAGCACCAGACCGATTTACTGCCTGAACCACTTTCTTGGAATCTGCCTTGAATATGCTGACAAGCCATGTGCTGAAGTGCTGTGGCTGGATCAGGGAATTTGACAGAAACATCCAGTAGCTGATTAAAAATGGAGGAGTTAGCCAAGTCAAAGTCAAAGTAAACTTTATTTTCATACAGATCAACACAGACGTAAAAGTATGTATCACTTCACAAAATTTCGATACTCAGGCTCATACCATATGAATGACAGTTTACAAAAGGAAGACAGATTAAATTAATAAAAAAATTAAATTAAGTTAAATAAAAATAAAACAATAAGATACAAAAAAGTAAATAAAGTAAAACAATTTGAAAGCTCTGTTTACATCAGAAACACAACAAACAAATCAGCAGGAATAGACTCAGCAGAAATATAGGGATATACAAAAAAAAACAGTATAATAAATAAGAGAAGCACACAGGTAAATTTAACCACCACCAATATATACCATAAACTTATAGTTCACAGTTCTCCTAGTGTAGAGAAAGATATATGAAGTGAGCTATTCAGAGAGTTTATGTAAACAGCAATGACATATTGCACACAAATGTTTTACCCATGTAGCAAGTTAGGCTATGGGTTTGTTAGTCAGCAGTCTGATAGCATGTCGGGAGAAGCTATTATGGAAACTGGATGTCCTGCATCTAATGCTTCTGTAGCGCTTCCTTGTTAGCAGGAGTTTAAACAGTCCATGAGTTAGATGGTGTATATCCCTGAATAGTCTTTGGACTCTGCCATAGCATCTGTTTGAATACATGTCCTGTAAGGATTGAAGGTTGGAGTCAATGATTTTTGTGGCCTGTTTAACAGTCTTATCTAGTGCCTTCCAATCAGCTTGAGAGCAATTTCCATACCAGACAACAATGTTGTTTGTCAGTACACTCTCAATCATGGCTCTGTAGAAGGCGAGTAGGACATGCTGGGGGTGATTAGCTCTATGAAGTCTCCTAAGGAAGTCAAGATGCTGTTGGACTCTCTTTATAAGGTAGGATGTATTTGTGCCCCATCTTAGGTCTTGTGAGATATGTACCCCTAGGAATTTGATGCTATTTACTCTTTCTACTGTGGCACCATTGATGATGATAGTGGTGTGTGACTTTTTCTTCTTCTTCCTAAAACTGATGATGATTTCCTTGGTTTTCCCAACATTTAGTACTAAGTTGTCACTGCACCAATGAACAAGTTGATTCACTTCTTCCCAGTAGGCCCCCCTCATCTTCCTTCTTGATAAGGCCGATTACTGTGGTGTCATCTGCAAATTTGATGATTCTATTTGACTGACGCATAGCTGTGGATCATGTGTTAGAATTGTGAAAAGAAATGGACTGAGTGCACGAACTTGTGGGACCCGTGTGTTTAGGGTTATGCTGTTTGAGTGAGTGATGCTTTCCAGCTCAAACTATTTGTGGTCTTTCAGTTAGGAAACTGTGGATCCACTTGCATATTGTGTTTTCTGTGCCCCATTTAAAAGGTAGAAAAGATAAAACAGCCTTCAACTGATGGCTCTTCCCAAGACAGCAGAAGGTCAAAATGTGCTTTACTTTGAAGAACACTTTTCCAAGGCTGTTAACTTAAACATTGTCAGAAGTTATTTTGCGATCCCTGCCTTCCTGCTTTCACTGATAGCCATAGCAGAGTAACTGATGAGTCTGAGAAAAATACTTTGGATGCTGTAGTACAGGTATGATTGCTCATTTAAATGAAGAATGTAAGATACAAAACTCAGTAAGAAGAAGGAAATCATTTACCTTTGGAGCTACATTAAGGTCACTACTCCTACAACAGATTTCTGAACTGAGAGAAGAAGACAAAAGGAGCTGTCAGGGAGCAATGAGGGTAGTCAAAAGTTGTCCCTGAAAGGAGAACTTTGGAAAGGGTTCCTTGAGCCAGGAAGGGATTAAGGTTGATATTCTATATGGTGAATAAAGTCTTCTCAAGTTATATAAAATATCTACTTGCTTGGATAAAGACAGAGAATTTATCTAAGTGTTCTTTTGTTCTGAACCAGTATGGGGTGGAGAACATTATGTTCAGTGATTGGTGGAAGCCTATACTGGAACACTGATTTTGTTTTGTTATTCCCCACATTTTGGGAAAAAAGCATAACTGTTCATTTTCTAATGTAAATAAATATGTCTAAATCTGAGGGACTGTTAAAACTGAGCAAATATGTTTACATAGAAAAAAGGGAAACTGTAAGCAGGCAGAAATACAAACACTTTTAGGCTGTAATACCCAACTTACCACATGGTATAATAATTAGTCCAGACATTCTCCAACTGGAAGATTTGGTGGGTACAAATTCAACCATTTAGCCTATTATTTAAATTCAACTATTTAGCCCTAGTGGAGAAAAATGTAGAACAGGAAGACAACAAATAGAGTGAAGATTTGGCTCTAAGATAAAGGGATAAATAGGTCTGATACTCAGTCTATTTAAAAGATGTAAGCTTTTAAAATAATCAGTGTGGACAATGACAGGGATTAGATCTGTTGTAAATTGGTGTCTGAATGTGCACACAGAAGAAGTTATACATTTCTCATGTTCAAAATCCAATAAATTACACTGAATAAAAGTTTTGTCATCATTGATCCAATTTATTAGGGCACACCTAACATGACATTGTGTTAGGAACATCTGAAATATGAAATAAAAGCAACAATATTTGATATGAAGTTAGAGCAACTGAATTGGCTGGGCTGTTTTCTAAAGAGCCTTGCAAACTGATTCAGCCAACGTGATTTTGGATTTCTTTTCTCCCTTTCTTGTCCGATCCCCTTAGAGCTTGTGCAGAATTCAATGAGTTGCAACAAAACAGACAGCAAGAAAAAAACAAGAAACTCAACTATTTTTTAAAAATAATAGTTGAAAATTAATTTGATATGTTTTTCCCTTTTATAGCTGGAGGGCTGCAGCCCAGTAGCCAGTACTATTATCCATACTTGGTCTAAGAGTGCTACACTCCTACACAGAATTCCACACAAGTACGTGGAAAATTATCATATGGAGGGGCATGTCCATTATGGTGAGCAGTTAACAGAACTGTTATTTAGTTCTGCTTAATTTTAACATCTCTGGCAATATTTTTATTAAAAAAACTCAGAATGTTTCAAAATTTGATGGATTTATAGTTGAACATCAAGTCTGAAACTCTTAATTGTTTTTTTTTTTTCTGTCAAGAAAACTAGAAAGAACTAATTGTCTCAGAATGAGCCATTGTAATCCCAGTGTACAGGACTGTACTATGAAAAAGACATACAGGCTATACTAAGTAACATCAGTGAGTTATCTGTAAAGACAAATAAATTAGAAATCAAAATGGACAACTTTAAAGAGGAATGTAAAAAATAAGTTGAAGTGCTGAGTGAATCTCTTAAACAACAATCATCACAAATCTCAATTATAGAAGAGGCACTGTCTGATTTTGATGGAAGATTATTTGAAGATGAGAATAACAGTGACTTTCTTCTGAAACAAAACAACTTATTCCAGGATAAAATAGAAGACTCAGAGAATAGATCTAGAATGAATAACACCAGGATTTATAGGATTCCAGAAATAGACAAAGAGGACAGTACAATTCAATTCAATTCCTTAATTCCTGTCTGCCTAAAACTTTGAACCTGCCTGAAGCTTTTTCCTTTGGCATCAAATGGGCACATAGATAACTTTCTAACTCATCTTTAAAAAACCCAAGGTCAGTGATTGAAAGATTTTTCTCAAGTCAGAATAAGGATTTAGTCTTAAAAGCTGCACGGACTAGTTATTCACTTAAAATTAAAGGAAGTATTATAAGATCTGACAATGACTATTCTACATTAGTGATGTCCAAGAGAAAAGCATCCCTTGGATTCTCAAAAGCTTGCAAGGAGTGCAAGATCAGTGCAGGAGCTCAAGCAGGCAATATGTCTGCCATGCGATCCAGGAACAGCCTGCAGGGGCATGCACGAGCGCTCCTGCACTAATCCTGCATGGACTAATCCCTGGTATGCAAATCACCCCATTTCATAGGTTCATAGGTAGGTAATAGGCTATTGGCCCTAGGGCCTGTATAAGCCTAGCCAAATGTACCACGGCTTTCGCCACCCAAGAAAATTATTTTCCTGTGCCACTGTCGAGTAGAGGCACAGAAGTGATCCCTGGGGTGAATTTCCTATCTCCCATCCAATCATCAAGATTTTTCTTGAAAAGTGCTAATGAGGAGCTCAGTTTGATATAGATAGGTAGTTTGTTCCAGAGTATGGGAAGTCTCTGAGACAGGAATCTATCCCTCCAGCATGTTCTGTTTATTGTGATGACGAGGTTTAGGTTCCTAGAGCGTGTAGCTCGTAGGGATTGGGATTTCTTTAAGTGGAGCATGTCTAAAGCTCTAGGTTTGACATAGCTTTGTGTGTTAGGCAGAGATCACCTCTGAGTAGGCGATATGCAATGGAGTAAAGCTGCAGTTTTTTGAGATGGTCTGCATAGGGCATCTCTTTGAGGCTGGTAATCCTCTTTGTGAGGTATTTCTGTGGCCTTTCCACTTGTTGTAGATGTCTTGTGAGGTACATACCAAAAGGGGCATTGTACTCTATAATGGGTCTAATGAGTGACGGGTAGAGGGGAACAATGACCTCTTTTTTCCTGGATGAGAAATCTTTTGTGATGAGGTGTGCCACATAGAAGGATTTCCTGACTACTGTGGCGATGTGATTATCAAAGGAGAGACTACTGTCCACCTGTGTCCCAAGGTCTCTTATCACACTTTCGGTGTTAAGTAGACTACCACCTATGTGGTAGTTCATGGGTACTGAGTTTTTACCAAAAGGGAAGACAATGCACTTTTTGGCATTGAGCTTGAGGCCATGGCTTTGACACCAGGCATCTGTCTCAGCGTGGCCCTTTTGTAGGATGTCCACATCTTTTGGAGTTTTGATTATGGCTCCTAGTTTGCAGTCATCTGTGAACTTCATTAGCCAAAGACATTCTGTGCTGGCCTGTACTTCAGAGAAGTAGATACCAAACAGGAGAGGACCCAGGACTGAACCCTGTGGTACTCCACTTGTCACTGGTCTGAAGTTGGATTTGGAGTCTGCCACTTTCACAGTGTGGGTTCTGTCAGTGAGCCAGTTGGCAACCCATCTTGTGACATAGGGATTTATACCTAGCTAGTGAGTTTATCTATAATTCCAGAGAGGGGGGGTGGTGTCAAAAGCCTTGGCGAGATCTAGATAGGCTGTGTGAACCACCTTACCCTCATCTACGGCTTTGGTGACTGCTTCAAAGAAGTCTATCAGGTTTAGGAGACATGATCTGCCTTTTACAAACCCGAACTGGGTGGGGTCCTGAGTTTGGAAATTACCAGTGTCATTGTTTATAAGTTCCATGATGATACGCTCCATAGCCTTGCAGACCAGGCTCGTTAGGCTAATGGGGTGGTAGTTTCAGGGGTCTGTGGTGGCTCCCACTTTGTGAAGTGGGATAACTGTTGCTGTGCACCATTCAGTGGGCACATAGCCTGAGGTGAGGCTATGATTGAACATGGTACTTAGGTGGGGTGCCAGTTCGTTCTGTAGTTCATGTAGAACACAGCCTGGGATGTCGTGAGGTCCCATGGATGCTGTGTTCTTGGCTTTGGATAGTGTGTTTTTTACCTATGCAGCCATGATTACAGGAACTTTGCATTCTTCTGGTATAGAGATGGGCCCTTTAGGGGATGATAGAGGGGTAAAGTGAACCTATCTGCCAGGATGTTGGCAATATCAGTTGGTTCTGTATATTTAGTGCCATTGTGCTGTAACTCAGAGAAGAACTGAGTGTTGCCATTGAGATTCTTGACATAGCTATAGAATGCTTTGTAGTTGTCTTTAGAGTCAGTGGTGATTTTGTTTTCATGACTAGCTTTGCAGGATTTTATGAGGGATCTTAGCTTCTTACTGAGGCTGACCAGGGAGTTTCTCCAGTCATGGAATTTTACTCTTTTTTGCAACAGTTTCTTTCTTCTGTTGTAGAGTTTGTTTATGGCAGAGGACCACCAGATTAGCTTCATTTTTTGGAGGATAGCATCTTGGTTCTGTTAGGGGATTGCATGATCCATGCACTCGTGTAAGTGCTTATAAAGTGCATTTGTGTAGGATTCAGCAGTCATACCTCTATTGTTTGTCAGCATGGGTGTCGTGAAGTTTGCCACTTCTGTCTTAAGAAGTGTGAAGTTGGCTTTGGAGACATTTTTTACTGTGGTTTCCTTAATGGGGGGTGAGAGAGGGATGTGGATGTCTAGGGTGATTAGCTTGTGGTTGGATCTGACCAACGAGGAATTGACCTCAGGTGTAGAGCACCGGTTGCCCATGTTGGTAATAACCAGGTCTAGGATATTGCTGCCCCTGGTGGGGGTGTGGATAAGTTGGTCCACGGCATTGGAATTTATGAATTCCAGAAAACATTGAGCTCAAGATTTGGTACATGAGTAGTTTTCCCAGTTAATAGTAGGGTAGTTGAAATCACCCATTATTAGGACGTTAGGTTGTACTCTAATATTTTCCAGTGTATTAAGAATGGAGGAGTGGGAATCCTGGGTCATGGTGGGGGATCTGCAGCGAGCTACAATCTGGATTGCGGTCTTGCCCAGAGTTAGTTGCACTTGGATAATTTCGGATGCATTATGCTGAGCAACTAGCCTGGAGGTGTGGATATCCTTAATGAATATGGACACGCCTCTACCTTTAGTGTTTCGGTCCAGGTTAGGTGGCCGAAAGGTGTGGTATGAATTATAGCCTGGTAATGTAGGGGTACTCTCTGGAGCCTTGAACCAGGTCTCTGTCACTGCACAGATGTCAATGTTCTCCATTTTAAGGAGTGCCTCGAGAGAGTGCATCTTGAGGTTTAGACTTCTAGCATTGAGTAGCAATACCCTAAGATTCTTCTTGCCTCTACCTGTTAGGGTGGTGAATTTGTCATTTGAACCTTGCCTAAAAAGGCACTGTAGGGGTGGCTAGAGCCTTAGCCAGTATCCAGAATCCAACAAACGACAGGTGCAGGCCATCTCTGGCAAAGCATCGTGGCTTGTTGATCATGTCATCCCAGGCAGACAGATACTGGATCCCCTTAGAATGACACCAGAAGCTTAGCCAATTGTTGAAGTCAATCATTTTGTCCTTGTACTGTGGTATCATTTTGGGTGATGGCAGGATGCTACTCAGGGCTAGGGTCATACCTGCCTGGGCTACATGATTGGACAGCTCCTCCATGTCCCTTTTCATGTAATCCGAGGAAGAACGTCTCAGGTCATTCACACCAACATGGACAATGACAGAGTCATATTTGTACTTGTTGTGGAGTGACCTGAGTGCATGTGTTATGTGGCAGATCCTGGCACCCAACAGGCAGCTGACAGTAACTTTCTCCTTGTTTAGCCTGGTGAGTGGAACATCAGTGTGCCTGACTATAGAGTCACCTATGACTAGAGTGTTGGGTACATTGTTATGCCTTATGGACTGTGGTTGAGTGGCACACTGTGTTTGTGGGCTATGTGTCATTTGGGTTGTGTTGGGGGGGATGGAGGTTGCTTGTGTTTGTTCTTTGGAGGTCCCTGTTGCTTGGGCAGGTTTCTACTGAGAGCCTCCGCAAATGTAGGTGTGTGTTTTGTGTTTCTATGTGTGTGTTTTGGTGGTGTAGGTTTTGAGGGACTATGTGCTGAGTGTGATGTGGTGCAAGTGTTTACCTTCTCCTCTTGACTGTCTAGTCCATTCTTGGGTGAAGAGAGCTTTTCCTCCAGTTTGGCTATATAAGTGCATCTCTCACAGGTTGTAGTGTTGGGTGGTAGGAGGAGAGGGTTGTCTGTGTACATGAGGCAATTACTGCATTGCCCTAAGATGCCCAGATTCATCAGGTATACAGGAGAAAACACCAGGAGCTGACCCTTAGACATGCCTGAATAGGTGCTTATTTGTCAAGTACTAGAAACAGTTTTCCTCTAGACAGTGAGGAACGTTGAGTGCTGTAGTAATTTGTAGCTTATTTAGTGCTTACAATAAGTTCTGATAAAGTGGTGAAACAAAAACATGACTAGTTCTAAGAAACAAAATTAAGCTAGAAGGCTTCCCTCCAACATAGAAAGGCTTGGGGGCCTAGAAGCCTACAAATAGTCCTGGACACAACAAATCTATATCCAGGCTAGACTACCCACAGGAAAGGCAGGAAACAAGCTTAGAATTTTTTTTTCTAGTGGAAAGAGAGAAAGGAGTAGCAGAAACTAAGCTGATTGGCCTTCTCAAATGTTCTCCCTGTACTGGGTAAAATGAGGTAATGACACTAGTCTAGGAGGAGGGTCCCAGATCAAATTTACACTAGGGGTGGGCAACTGCAAAGCCACCAACTATAAAAATACCATACCAACAGGGAGAGAGGGTGAGAAACAAACTGCAGAAATGTTTCTCACAGCAGAAAAGCAGCAGTGAGCCTTTAAATGAAAGTTTTAAACAGCTAAAGGAGCCTCTAGAAAGAGTTTAACTGCAACAAGTTATCAGAAACAAACAACCCAACAGATGCTTAATAAAAGTGAGCAATTTCCAGTTAATACCTCATACACAGTGAAACTAGCTAGAAAAATATACAGTACACAAAGTGCTATAAATAACAAGGAAATAAAGAACAAAATAAGCAAAAAACAGGATACTTAATGTTATATATTATAGTTCGAGTTTGCTCAGTGTCCTTCTTTCGATTAGCTTAGTGTGAAATGGTAGAAACACTCACAACTTAACTTCTTAGGTAGCAGAAAGTTGAAACCTAAGACAACTTTTAAGAAAACAAGCTCAAAAGAATCAATGAGGTGCTTAGTCTAAGCTGTAGTCCAGGTGACCTCAGTCAGCCAATAACCTTAAACAATTCTCTCTCACTGAAATGCCTGATGGCTTTGGCTAAACCAAGATGTCCCTGAATATTCGGTCAGACACACAGCCTCCACAAACACTAGGCCCAAATACAAGCCTGAATATAGAAATGCTACAAATATCCCCACTACTTAGAGACAAACTGCAGAAATGTTTCTCACAGCAGAAAAGCAGCAGTGAGCCTTTAAATGAAAGTTTTAAACAGCTAAAGGAGCCTGTAGAAAAAGAGTTTAACTACAACAAGTTATCAGAAACAAACAACCCAACAGATGCTTAATAAAAATGGGCAATTTCCAGTTAATACCTCACACACAGTGAAACTAGCTAGAAACATATACAGTACACATAGTGCTATAAATAACAAGGAAATAAAGAACAAAATAAGCAAAAGCAGGATACTTAATGTTATATATTATAGTTCCGAGTTTGCTCAGTCTCCTTCCTTCGATTTGCTCAGTGTAAAATGGCAGAAACACTCGCAACTTAACTTCATAGGTAACAGAAAGTTGAAACCTGAGACAACTTTTAAGAAAAAAAGCTCAAAAGAACCAATGATGTGCTTAGTCTAAGCTGTAGTCCAAGTGACCTCAGTCAGCCAATGACCTTAAACAATTCTCTCTCACTGAAATGCCTGATGGCTTTGGCTAAACCAAGATGTCCCTGAATATGTTCTCAGACACACAGCCTCCACAAACACTAGGCCCAAATACAAGCCTGAATATGGAAATGTTAGAAATATCCCCACTACTTAGAAATAAGCTAAATCTATGCAGATGAGGTGATATTGCAATCCTGCAAGCTTGCAACAGTCCGTGCATGACTAGTGCTATCTGCAGAAATGTGCTCCGTTAGTAACCGAATACATTTCTGCAAAATCCAAAACAGAGCTATGACAGCTCCAAATAAAGGTTGCATATCATGTAGTAAGCATGCCAATGGCCAAGTATAAGGTCATTGGCATTGCAAACATAAAAATCAATGCAAAAATCAACTTTAATATTTTTTTTGCCAATCTCGGCTGTTTAAGCGTAGGGCAGCAGTGCGTAAATGGGATTGGGGGGAAAACAATAAAATAAACTTAAAATAAGCAGTCTAACTAAAATCACTATTCTGCCATGCAAGCTAATGGCAGGCAGAAGACAACATGGCCAGTGAGTAGTGGTCGTTTAAGGGGGAGGCTCAGTGTGAGACAGGTAACTATGCATTAGCAGGGAATCCTATGGAAATGAGGGGAATGATAGTGAATCCCAGTTTTCCCCAGCATGTGAGTCAGGTCCCAACAGTGTAAGAGTAGGAATAACATGGTGCAAGCCTAGGAGGTAGGTGACATCATGGGGGTGTATGTCAGGCATACTGTAAGCGGATTGGAGCCCATGGCTCGGGTTTGCTCCTAGCAAATATTAATGGCAAGGACTACACAATCTAGGAAGTAAAGGCAATTGTTCAATACTACTCAAATGTGTAATGACAGCTATATTGGTAAAACAACAGCTGTCACCACAGTGGTCATGGCATAGTGGTTAAGTGCTGTGACTTCAATGTAAAGGGTCCTGAGTTCAAGGGCTGTTCATTTTGTTGCTGGGCAGAACAAGGTCTGTTGGAAACAGAGTGGTTAAGGCAGTGTTTTTGCAATGTAAGCCACACACATCAGTATCATGACATTGCTAGGTAGGGGTCTAGTCCCAGTGTTGGCAAGTAACAGTGTGCATTTATGTGGATGAATCTACATCAGGTTGCAGGGTATATATGCCTCAGCAGGCCACCTGTCCATGTGGCACAGGCAACACGTATATCTTGATATCTTGATTAACCAATCTCTGTCAGAACGCTACATCTCTACACTATGGAAAATATCACACAGCATTCCCCTTCACAAAGGCGGCCCTCCACAGAACTAACCAACTACTGCCCCATGGCAATTCTATCTCCACTCTCCAAAATACAAGAGAGATGCATTCACTCTCAAATCTCAGACTACCTCCTTACTAACAACCTCCTTTTAATACTCAACATGGTTTCCGACCAAACCATAGCACCACCACTGCCTTACTCTCTTTTACTAAGACTATCCCTCACCATAAAAACAATGGCCATCTCTCCTCTGCTACTTTCCTAGACCTATCTAAAGCATTTGACATGGTCCCACACAAACAACTCCTCTCTGTACTCAATAATCTATCCTTTTCTCAATCAGTCACCAACTGGTTTCAGAGTTACCTGTCTGACCGCCAGCAATCTGTTGTATGGCAAAATGACATATCTCCCTAACTACCTGTCTCTATTGGTGTTTCCCAAGGATCCATCCTTGGACCCTACTCTTCTCTATTTTCACCAATAATCTAGCCTCTGCCACCAAATATGGCACACTCATACAATATGCAGATGACTCAACCATCATCTGTTCAGCCCAGTCCCTACCCAAAATGCAAAAGGTCACACGGTATGCCTTTTCCTCTGTTGAAACTTAGCTATCCAATGCCCAGTTAATACTCAACCCAAACAAAACTAAATTCCTCATATTGGAATGCACCAAACATACTCAAAACAACTCTCACTTTAACATCACAGTAAAAGACAACACGACTATCCACCTAACAGATCACACCAAATTGCTAGGAGTTGAAATAGACAACAATCTCAAATTTGACATTCACATATCCATGATCATAAACAAAGTCCACCAAAAACTAGGAGCCTTATACAGAAATAAGCAACTCCTCACCAAAGCAGCTAGGATTTCAGTTGCAAATTTGAACCTTATCTCCACCCTACTTTATGCCTCTTCAATATATACCAACCTAAAGCAATGCAATCTAAATAAACTCAAGACCTGCTACAACAAAATCACCAAATTCGCCACCGGGGCATCCTACCAAAGTCACCACTGTCTCTCACTTACTGAACTAGGCTGGCTAGAACTCCCTCACCTCCTTCAATGGTATCAACTCGCACTCGCCCACAAACTGGTTAACCATCCTCTAAAGGTCCCATCCCTCCAGTATCTACTCCAACCCTATCTCACCACCAGACCACTACGTTCCAGCAACAAAAATCGATTACAGGTTACTAGAGCCAATAAAACTGCTGGAGAAGCACTATTCTCCAGCGCTATAGCCAAATTATGGAAAACCCTCCCCCCACAATAACCTCTCTACCATCATGCACCAACTTCAAAGCTTTACTTAAAGCACACCTAAAAACATGCTGGCTATGCCCTTGTAACTCTCCCCTCTAACTTCTCCCACTCCATCTACCCTCTACCTCTCTTCCACCCCACAAACTACCTTTGATTACAGCAAGCTCTGATACTTCCATGCCTATCTACTTATTATATGGCAGTAACTTCTTATTGTAACAATTGTTAATATCTGCTATGACTTTGTGGACAGAACAGATGCTAGTTATCTACTGAATGTACTATGTTCTTCATCTGTAACTATGTTTTTAATATTTTAATTGCTAGGATTCTTCATCTGTAACTACGTCTTTAATATTTTATTTTGTGGAGCTTTTCTCCCTGGGCCTCCGCTGAAAATGGACCTGCATCCAGTCGGACATTCCCGATCAACAAATGTAAATAAATAATAAATAATAATAGTAACCTGTGAAATGTGTTCGACTGTACCCCAGATATGTCACTGCCATGGTATCAGCACAGTGACATACCCCGTTGTGCAATATGACTGCAGGCCATTCTCATGCTGACACATGTACACTTACAGCATGATTCCATATCATTTTAGAGACCACAACCAAGCAGTGTTACTAACAGCTAGAAGACATCAGTGCTGGACGGCTACACTACCTGCCAAATATGCCTCTCACTCTACTCCCTACAACATATTACACTGCAGGACTGTAGTACACTGGTGTACAGTCACCGTGTGCATCAGAACCATATCAGCATGTCCCTGCATCGATGGTATGGATGACAGGGATGGGGCACATGTATCATCATATGCACAGGGCATCCTCGTGCTGACACATGTACACCTACAACACAATTGCATATCATTTTAGAGACTACAACCAAGCAGTGTTACTAACAGCTAGAAGGCATCATTGCTGGACAGCTTCACTACCTGCCAAATATGCCTCACACTCTACTCCCTACAACATGTTACACTGCAGGACTGTGGTACACTAGTGTACAATCATTGTGTGCATCAGAACCATATCAGCCTGTCCCTGCATCGATGGTATGGATGACAGGAATGAGGCACAAGTATCATCATATGCACAAGGTGTGGTATTGGTCTGCCTGAGGCCGAGGGTGGGCCATATATTTGACGCCGTGTGTGGGTGAGGAGTGTACTCTGGGGAGCTGGCTGAAGTGATGTGGTGTGTGTAAGTATGAGGTTGCCCTAGGTGTGTTTGCATAATGTGTGGGTATGCATGCACACATATCTGCCTTGTGGTTGCCCTACACAGGTGTTCATGGACAGCTGTAGACCATAAATTTTTTTAGATATTAAATGATATAAAAAAGATAATAGCATACAGACAATGGTTGATAAGAAAGAGGTGATTGCTAATAGGTACATTAGGAAGGACAGTATGCATGCTCAACATACTTTTAAAGGTATACTGAAATCACAATTAATTAGAGTTAGTAAGTTAAACACAGAGGATGTGAACTTTTTAACTCAAGCAAATGAGATGGTACAGGAATTTAATAGATTAGATTACCCTCCCCAATATACACACAGGATATATGAAGAAATAACGGCAAAAAGACACAATGAATATGGTCCTTGTTTTGGTTGCCATAAGAATCAGTATGTCATTAGGTATGTGACTACCTTTAATGCCTATACTAAAGACATTTGTAATATTATACAAAGGAACTGGCTAATTTTGCTAGTTTTGCTAATTTTGCTAGCTATGCCAGAGATTAGAAGTATATTAGATACAAAACCAAGCTTTTCTTTTAGAAATTCAAATAATTTAAAACAAAAATAATGTTATAAAGACTTTAAGGAAAATAAAGCAAAATATCTAAATAAAACACTTACGGAGAAATGCTTCAACTGTACATGCTGTGCTGATATATTTGATTCAATAAATATTTTTGAGCATCCTATAACCAAGCAAAAGTTTGAATTTAAATGTTTAGCGAATTGTAACACATCATGTATAGTATACTTGGCTACTTGTGTCAACTGTATAGCATTCTACGTAGGGAAAACAACTAGAAAACTAAAACAACATATCATAGAACATAAATCTGAAATTAGAAGGCAGTCATTAACTAATGTATTAAGCAAACATATTATGGAGAATGAAGGTCATAGTTTTAAATTTAGAGTAATAAGTGATGTTAAGTTAGGTATGAGGGGAGGAGATGTTAATAATGTGCTAGAGCTCAAGGAACTTGAATGGATCATTAGACTAGATGCAGAGGTAAAGCCAGGGTTGAATGTAGCTGCTAGTTTAAAGCTGGTGTTGGTTAAAAAACGGAGGGATTGCATTTAATGAGCTCAAGTTCTATTCTATTTTTATTTTATTTTATTTTATGCATTATTCTATAAGTACACATACATTTGGGTATGTAGTCTTTTAGATCTGATTATATACTCAGTTTATATGTATATTGTAACAAGATATGTTTTTTCTAAAAACAACCTACTTTAGAGATTTTCCTTTAAATATTTAATTGATGGATAATTTTATTAGGCTGGCTGGATCATGTGATTTAATTCTTACTCTATTTATAAGACTTTTTAATGTATTTTAAGTTATGTACTGATGAAGGGTGTTAACCCGAAAGCTTTACTGTATTAAATTATAAATTTTGTTTCTTAGCGTACAACAGTGCACACACACATATAAGCGCACGCACACACACACACACACACACACACACACACACACACACACACACACACACACACACACACACACACACATACAGGTGAGGTTGCACAAAGATCATACACACAGTCCTCCTATTACCCATTTGCCAACATGCAGAACATATGATACAGAACAGCATGCAGTTCCGCTATACTCAATCCATGCTAGCAATGGTATACATGTCCATGATGCATGTGCTGTGACTAGGTGATGCCCTTTCCCCTAGATACCACTGCACCCATGTACACAGTATTGCTGTGCACCTGTTCTGTACACTGCCATGTACTGTGCACCACAACTCACAGGTGTGTAACCCATTGCAGAATGTGTAGTACAGTGTCAGTTATGTCAGATGTACCTCTCACAGTCCCTATGTGTTTCAGCAACACATACCTGGGATGATATGTGGACTGTTGTCATTGGTGAATGCCTGATGCCTGATTCACAGCTGTCAACATCAACAGACCATGTATGACCACTGCAGAAATGCTTACACTGACAAACATCAGAGCATACCATGGCTATGGGGGGTTGGGGGGTGTACACACATTTATTGATTTTACACGCATATGTGATCTGCCATGGGACCACAGCATTGCATTTCATAGCAGTACACAAGCCCGGTATGTAACATATGCCCTGTACTTTCATATACAGTGCCTACAGATTGTGTTAGGTGTGCAGCTGTTGACCACAATGCATACACACCATGTGGGCATATGTGTGCACACCCTTATCATGATGGTTTATCCCACCTCTTGTTGTGTGTACTACAGCAGTCACTGCTCATGGCAGGGGTATACCAGCATGGGCCTTCTGCAATTGCCAGTGTATGTTCAGCCTACCCTACACATGTTTTATGCAGATGCATGACAAGTAAGCCCTACACATTTGTGTCAGCTTGCAGTGTCCCATACACTGAACACCACATGTTGCAGCCTAGACCCAGCTGATAATGTGGACTACTGTAATGCTGTATGCCATAGTGTATTTCTGCAGCAGTTGGCATTGCCCTACAGGTATATACACTGGTGTTGCACTGTATATGGGTGTTGTTCAGAACATGCCACTACTGTAGGCCATGTCTACCAACAGTATGTTACTCCCTGTGGACACATTCCACAATGACAGGATGTTAGTTGTCATGCAGGTGTGTGACATACCCTTTCAATACCCCATCATGGTCACCCCTGTGATACCATGTGTTTCGCAGCAACAATACATGCACATGTATAGCATGTATTCAGGGTAGATGTGTGCATGGAATATACCATCACCATTACATGTCCGGTGTGTTGGCATGCATCTACATAAGACATACTCACCAGCTACAGGCTGCTGCCTTGTTGTTACCCCGGAGGGACCTACATATGTGGGTGAGAGATGCAATGTCAGTGGCCAAACCTGTGGCACTGCTACAGGCTGGGTGCAGTACTACCATACATCAAACATAATTTCCCATAGTATTACCACATCTGGACATCTGTTTATCACTACAATGCAGCACCACATTATATGTATGACATGTTAGATATGCATGATCTACCTGTACCACTGCGGATATTTACAAAACAGTGGTCTACTGATGTGCTCTGTGTCCTTACCTGCACTCTCCTCTGTTGATGTGTGGGTGACACCCACCTCCACAAAGGGGTCCAGTGGTTGATGGTGTTCCGAACGGGCAGGTGCCATGAGGCTGGCCAGGAGCTCCTCCACACGTGTCGAGGGGGATGGATGGCATGGCCCCCCTGTGGTGAGCTGATCCTCCTGGACTGTGGCAGCATGCCAACAGGCATTGCAAAGCAGGTCACTGCAATGATGCCAGACCTGCTAATAACTGTGGTTATACAGGCCGACATCATTGACCCTGTGGACTAGATCATTCCACAGGGTTATCCGCTCCTGCTGGTCATGGGCTGTCCTGTCAAAGAGAACCTGGTAGTGCTGAACCAGGTGGTTGATAATGACCTCATTCTCCTCTGCTGAATGCATGGGTAACCTGATGTGTGACATCTTGCCTGAAAGACATGAAGATGGCAAGGTTACCACAGTTTGTAATACACATCTCTGTCACCCCCCCACCATATCAGCTTCAACAGACTGTTCACACAACTCATTAGGTATGACTACAGCTTAACTACCATCCCCTGTGTGGACACTAACATTGCTGGCCTGTTACAGACTATTCACTTGCGTGCCATTGTCAGGACCACTATGGTTACATATATGCCAGTGGTATGGCTGCTCTACGTTTGCTGCACATCTGACAGTCTGTGTTACTGGGGGGATCTATGCATGCTGTTGGACATGTACCGAGATTGTGTAGACTATTACTACCAACAAATGTACTATAACAGTGACACAATAACATGTATATGTTCCATTGGCCAGCTGATCCACCTCTCCACACCCATCTGACCAGGATACTTGGCTACATCACATGTGTGTGCCAACCTGGGGCCTCCTCATGTACTGTTACAGCAATACCATCAGGTGGGACCACCCAGGGGATTTTGGCTCCCCCCTTCAGGGCACACACCAACATGTTCCTATCCCCTGAGCTCAGGTCTAGGGTCTGTTCCATACTAGGCTCCTCAGACACATGAGGGATGTGCCATATCAGTCTGAGGCACCTAGTACACATTTGCATGGCCAACATGCTCCTCCTGCTCAGCTGCCAGACCTGGCACCATCAGGACATAGACTGCTGTTATGAGTGGCAGTTGGCGGGAGCCTTGTTCCCACTGTGCCCATATTGGGGACCATGGGGCATCCACATCACAGACCACACACACCATCCACAGTGTTTACCCTCCACATGTGTCACATACCACCTCTGGAGACTGTCCTATATATCTAACAATCCTGACCACCTCCATGTGTGTATCTACCATACTGCCCCATATTCCTATTGCATACTTCACAGACGGGGGCAATGTGGTGTTAAGAAGGGACTAACATGTGACATACCCATTCATGGTGCACACACTGCCAGCTGTAGATATCTGTGTGTATTGAAATGTGTGCTGCTGCCTCACACATAGCATACATCACTGTGGTAGTGATATGGTGGACATGTATTTACATGCATATCTGTTTGTGTGTGTTTATACATATGTGGACATGTGCATACAGGTATATATCTATATATGTGTAGTTATATGTGAATTCATATATATGTGCACATATATATGTCTATACATGGGTATTTGTATATTTCTAAACATACATGCTGATATACATTTATCCTTATATATTATATATGTGACATATGTACACATATGCATACCTATATGAGGGGTACATTCAGACAACAGCTCCACAATCTCACAACACCTTCCTGCACAGCTGCACTATTCTGCCTTGCTACAACACAGACAGGTGCCACTTATGTACACGGCCAGACATTAGTGGGGTATATGTGGGACCTGTTTGCAGGTAACCCTATTACATACCTATGGCATTCTGGCATGCTACATTACAGATTCACCTATGTATCCTGCTATCCTGCCAGTGGTGGTCTTGGCTCCCACATGTCCATCATAATGGCATTACTTCCACCACCAGCTATTGGCCACATCATATACATAATCCCCATTACACAACACACACTATGATGGCTTACATCCTGTCAGTCAGTGCTGACCTGCACAGTTAACAGCTATGGCTCTCTACCCACAGGGGCAAACACTATTGTCCATAGCAGCTGTTCAGGTGAACATCATCACAACAACACCTGATGGCACATATAACTGATTCCACATCATCTATCACATTATGATGGACCAGGTACTACATTCTAATACATGTACATATACTTCACGTACCTGTTGTGGGAATGATGTATTTATGAATGGCAGCTGCCTAGATGGCTGCATTTTCAGCTAATTTTCGGAGTGTTTTTTTTTCCGCTTTTCTTTTAGCTTGCTTGCTCTTGCTCTCTCTCTCTCTCTCTCTCTCTCTCTCTCCAATGAATGGATTGAGCTGCTTGAGGTAGAGTGCAGCCTAGCTTTAGTAGGTGATGCACTTGATCAGGTGATGGCCTCTGCTCCAGTCAGTGTCCTACACTTGCTAACTGCATGCAGCTTGCTGTGTAGTACTTCCAATTACCACTGCCATGGCAATCACCTACTATAAATCCCTACATCATGTGGGCGTGGTCCCTTTACCTTTCCTGTGTGATGGACATCCTTCCTGTGTGTGGACATCAGTGTTACAGACAGCAGGTAGCAATACCTCTTCCAGGGGAACTGGCACACTCTGACCAGCTGCATATTTGTAGGAGGTTCCAGAACAACAGACAGTGTGTGAGTAGAGTTGTGTTATGCTTTGTATAGTACTGGTGTTACAAGGTGTGCGTGTACATACTAGTTTACCTTGGAATGCAGTCTGTCTGCATAGCTCTCAACTGTGGGCCTATCCTGTTGGTGGCCAGAGGTGTGCCTATCATGTTTTGTCTGTCCACCACACAGGTCCTGTGTCAGATATTTCATTGGCAGTGTGTGTGTTGAGTGCTATCTGTACATGGCTACATCCATTTATGTTTCTAACCTCAATTCCCTGGCTAAGGGTATGTTGCAGACTATCCTGTAACACCAGCAACTTGCTTAGTGTATGGCAGCAGTTTTCCACATATGGACCTGTGTTCCAGCCTCTGTCCTCCATCTACATGCCAAGCTTTGCACATATGACATGCTGTCAGGGGTTGTTCTGTAGTGGGCTGTGTGTATATAGGTTCATAGGTTCATACTAGGCTATCTGCCCTGAGGCAATTATAAGCCTAGCCCGATTCTGTATGGCTTACGCCACCCCTTGATTTGACTATACTGTGCCCTTTTTAAGGTTTAGTTTACTGTGCCTCTGTCTAATAGTGACACGGGAGTAATCCCTGGGACAAGCCTACGATCCCCCATCCACCTATAGAGATTCTTCTTGAAGAGATTCAGTCAGGTGCTCTGCCTCACATGAACTGGAATTCTATTCCAGAGCGAAGGGAGCCTCTGGGTTATGAACCTGTCCCTCCAGCAAGTTCTATTTATTTCTGTGCTGAGGTTCAAGTCCCTTGAGCATGTGGCTCTAAGTGATTTAGATTTACTGAGGTGGAGCATGTCCATTAATTCTGGATTTCACATAGCTTTGTATACCAGGCATAGATCGCCTCGAAGTAGGCGGTATGCAACTGAGTAGAGCTGGAGTTTTTTTAACCGAGCAGCATATGGCATCTGTTTGAGACCCTTGATCCTCTTGGTGAGATACTTTTGGGGTCTTTCTAATTGCTGCAGGTGTCGGGTAAGGTACATCCCAAAAGGGGCATTGTATTCTATGATGGGCCTGATGAGGGATGAATAAAGGGGCATGATTACCTCTCTTGATCTAGATGTGAAACCCTTCGTGATGAGGTGGGCTATGTAGAAGGTCTTTCTAACCACTTTGGCAATGTGGTTTTCAAAGGAGAGATTGCTATCAACTTGGGTCCCCAGGCCCTAATAACTTTCTCTGTACTTAATGGGTTTCCGCCTATGTGGTAATTTGTGGGCACATTGTTTTTACCAAAGGGTATGACTACATTTTTTGGCATTTAGCTTTAAACCATGGCGCTGGCACCAGTTATCTGTCTCTGTGAGACCATTTTGAAGGATGCTTGTGTCAGCTGGAGAGTTGATTATGGCGCCCAGTTTGCAGTCGTCTGCAAACTTGGTGAGCCATAGTCCTCCCACGTTTGCCTGTACCTCGGAAAAGTATATACCGAACAAGAGTGGTCCCAGGACAGAACCCTGTGGGACGCCACTTGTGACTGGTTTCGAGTCTGACATGGCTCCAGCAACTCTCACTCTGTGGGTTCTGTCTTTGAGCCAGTTTGTGACCCATCTTGTGACATAGGGGTTTATATTTAAGCTGGATAGCTTATCTATGATGCCCGAGTGGGGTATTGTGTCAAATGCCTTTGCAAGGTCCAGATAGGCTGTGTGGACTACCTTCCCTTCATCTATGGCTTTGGTGACTGTTTCGAAGAAGTCAACCAGGTTCAAAAGGCAGGATCTGCCCTTGACAAAGCTGAACTGGGTAGGATCTAGTGTCTGTAGGTCCCCAATGCCTTTGTTTATGAGCTCCATGATGATCCTCTCCATAGCCTTGCAGATTAAGCTAGTCAGGCTTATGGGGCGATAGTTTCCAGGGTCCGTAGAGGCTCCACCTTTGTGGAGTGGGACCACTGTTGCTGTACGCCATTCTGTGGGCACATATCCTGTAGTGAGGCTGACATTGTATAGCTGTTTTATTTGAGGGATTAGTTCCTCTTGGAGTTCATGTAGGACACAACCTGGGACACCATCTAGTCCCATGGAAGCAGTGTTTTTTGCTTTGGAGAGGGCAGCCTTCACCTGAGCATCAGAGATGTTTGGGAGGCAGCCCTCTGCTGGGATAGATACTTGCTCTTTTGTGGGGGAGGGGGTGGAGAAGTTTGCACTGAACCTGTCTGCCAGGATATTGGCGATGTCTGTGGGTTCAGTGTATTTTTTGTCATTTAGAATCAACTCAGAACAAGTCTGGGAGTTGCATCCCAGGTTTCTAACATAACTGAAAAAAGCCTTATGATTGTCTTTGGTGTCCTGTTCAATTTTTCTCTCGAAGCTGGCCTTGGAGGATTTTATGAGGGATCGTAATTTTTCGCTAGTACTGATCAGAGATGCCTTCCCTATTAGGGATTTTGCTCTATCATGTAGTAGCTTCCTCCTTCTGTTGTACAGTTTATTTATGGCAGGGGTCCGCCAGACTGGACGCCTGCCTTTGGATGATTGGGCCTTGGTTTTGTTTGGGATAGCATGATCCATGCATTCCTGGAGATGTCTGTAGAATGCGTTTATATAGAATTCTGCAGTTTGGGCCGTAGTTTCCACTGGCCCTGGGGCCTTGAAGGATTCCTCTTCAGTTTTGAGAAGTGAGAAGTTCGCTTTTGAAAAGTTTTTCACTGTGGTTTTCTGGGCTGGGGGTGGGGTCGGGATGTGGACATCCAGTGAAATTAATTTATGGTCTGATCTTACCAATGAGGGATATACTTCTGGTGTGGAGCATAGAGTCCCCATGTTGGTAATGATCAGGTCTAGTATGTTATCCCCTCTTGTGGGAGTGGTGACTAGTTGTTCCATAGCATTTGAGTTTATAATTTCCATGAACCTTTGGGCTAAGGTGCTGGGGCTTGAGTAGTGCTCCCAGTCAATGTTTGGGTAGTTGAAGTCACCCAATATAATGGTGTTTGGAGAGATCTTCATGTTCTCCAATGTTTTCAGGAAAGCCGAGTGGGATTCCTGACTTTGAGAGGGTGGTCTGTAGGATGCTATAAACTGAAAAGCAGTCTTGCCCACTGTTAGTTGCACATGGATGGTCTCTGATACTTCGTGCAATGCCACTAACCTGGAGGTGTGGATATCCTTGATAAATATGGCAACTCCCCCTCCTGTTGTGGTTCAGTCTGGGTTTTGGGGCCGAAAAGCATGATATGAGGTATAGCCTGGTAGTGCTGGGGTGCACTCTGGAGCCTTGAACCAGATTTCTGTCACTGCACAGATATCGATGTTCTCCTTACTGAGGAGAGCTTCGAGTGCGTGCATCTTGAGGTTAAGACTTCTGGCATTTAGCAGCATTACCCTTAGTTTCTTCTTCCTTGTGCTGTCTATGGGGGTGAGTTTGACTTTTGAGCCTTGCCTAAAAAAGGCACTATGGGGGTGGCAAGAGCCTTTGCCAATATCCGAAAGCCCAGTGGTGATAGGTGCAAGCCGTCCCTAGCGAAGCAACGTGGCTTGTAGTGCATGTCATCCCAGGCTGACAGACACTGGATCCCCTTTGAATGACACAAAAATTTTAGCCAATTGTTAAAATCGATCATTTTGTCTTTGTACTGTGACATCATTCTAGGTGAGGGTAAGATGCTGCTCAATGTCAGGGTCATACAGCCTGGGCTACATGATCAGAGAACTCCTCTATGTCTCCTTTCATGTAGTCCAGGGAGGTACGTCTCAGGTCATTCACACCAGCATGTACAATGACTGAGTCATATTTGTATTTGCTTTGGGGTGACCTGAGTGCTTGCGTTATGTGGCGGATCCTAGCACCCGACAGGCAGCTCACCGTGACCTTATCTTTATTCAGCCTGGTGAGTGGGACGTCAGTGTGTCTGACAATAGAGTCACCTATTACAACAGTATCAGGTGTGTTATTCAGCCTTAAGGGCTGTGGCTGCTTGGCACACTGACTTTGTGGGCTATGTGTTGCGCGTTTTGTTTTGAGGTAGCGTTTGCTTGGATGTCTGCTTTGGAGGTCTCTGTTGTTTAGGTAGATTTTTATTTAGAGCCTCCAAGTATGTTTTTGTGTATTTATGTGTTTGGTTCGCTGATGTGGTGGGACTATGTGATACTGGAGTTGTGTTGTGTGAGGTTACCTTCTCCTCCTGACTGGTTACACCAGTTTTGAGATGAGAGAGCTCAGCCTCCAGTTTGGCTAAATAGTTGCATCTCTCACATGTATTTGAACCTGTTTGGAGGAGGAGAGGGTTGTCCGTGTACATGAGACAGTTGTATCATAACCTCAAAATTCCCAGATTCACCAGATGGACTGGAGAGGAAACCATTGATTGACCTTTGGACATGCTAGAGTAATATAGGGAAACTGAATTTAAGACGGACCAATAGGAGACAGGGTAATCGCAGAGAGTATAAGAGTAAGTAGTGCTTATCACACAAATAAAGGTCCATTGCTGTTGTATCCCCCCACACATATGGTGGTGCTGTGGCCATATATGTGTGGGCTTTCACTACCCAATACATATGTGCCTTTATGCACTCCAGAGGCCAGTGCATGTAACAGTGGTATATGGCCCTGTAGTATTGAGTCTGGGGGGGGGGGGGTGATGCACCATAAATGACCTAGGCTGCTACAAAATGTTGGGGTATCACGGGTGAGCTGCCTTAACGTATCTGGATGTACAGTACCATATACGTCACCTATATTTACATTACTCACATAAACTGTGTTAATGCAGTCCTACTGCCTCCTGCCATACAGACTGTACTGTTTGTCAGTGTACTTGTGATGGTGTCGGTTATGCCTTGTTATGTAACAGTTACATCCCATTTGGTCAACTGAAGTCTTTACCACCCAGTGATTTTGTTCAGAGTGTAGATAGAGGCTGCTGAACTATGCACCTGCTTTACATACTGTTGATTGTTTGGTATCCTGTGGCCCAGTCTGTCTTTACTATTGTACAATTTGAAGGCTTTGGCCTGGACAGCAACAGTTGTGAACCTTTCCAGACTACTGTATTAGTATAACTGTTTCACAGTTGCATTTCTCTGTTTATATGGATGTCAGTGTCTGAACAGTTAAATGGCATGGCATACAGAACTGTAACAGTACACAAATAAAGGTTTTCCATTTCTGAAAACCTGTGTGTGGTGTTTTTTTTCTATGATCTCTCTGTGGGTATATGTTGCAGGCAATGATTGTAATTTGTATGGGTGGCCCATACAGTGTCCAGTTGTTCATGTGTGAACTGTAGGCATAGTGACTGTTCCATATTGTGTGCACCTTCTACATATGTATCTTACTGTACATATCTCTGCATGTGTATATGTAGTCACATGTATATCTATCTATATATATATATATATATATATATATATGTATATCTGTATCTGCATATATGTGTCTGTGTATATGTATCCGGGGGATGTTGATAGCTTCCAAATGTTACATTTCATATGGGAGCCAGACTGTACTGCATGATATGTTACCAATACCAGCCTGACATCATACAGGTGGGTTGTAGTACTGTTAACATCTTGTGCCCATGCCCTGTCAGGTCCTGCTTATGGGATCAGTAACATTTGGTAATGTATTGCAGGGTGGACATGTTTGGCTCTGTTGGGGTGGGTATGCCTATTCGTACATGACGTATATTGTTTGGGGTGTCTCAACCCCATTAACGGTGCATGTAGACATATTTGTTTTTGTCAATCTACCATTGCTATCTACAGATGTGTGGCTATATATGTATATATATATATATATATATATATATATATATATATATATATATATATATATATATATATATATATATATATATATATATATATATATATATATATATATATACACACATATATATATCTACATATATAGATATGTTGTATCTGTTTAGATATTAATATATTTACACACACATACATCTAAATGTTGGTATACATTCTCTGTACTGTTGTATGACTGGGCTGGATGTTATGTTTCTGAATACATCAGATTTATGTATATCTGGCATGGCTTAGTGGTAAATCATGTTGTCTATGGTGTGCAGGGTCCTGTGTCTGAGCCTTGCAGAGGCTGTTTATTTTGTTTCTGGGCAGAACACAGGCCACTGGATACAGATTTATTAAGGCACTTTAATGCAGTTGCAGGCCAGTTTCCGCATGTTTGCACGGTGGTAAGCAATGCTAACATCTGGTTACAGTTTCTTACACTCAGCTTCTACATTGCTTCACCTGTGTAGGCAGTGCTTACCCCAGTGCAAACACACTTAAACATGCTTACTAGTGCTTACATATGCTTACTACTGCTTATTTGTTCTTAAACCTGCTTACTAGTGCCTTATTCATTATGACACTGACACTTCACATGTGCATTTCTTGCAGTACTCCAATTCACAAATATATGTTATGTAGTGGGTTTTGCAACAAAAATATTAGTTATAACATGCTTTGCCATGTAAAATAGACTGTGCTGTAGTAGGACTCGAACCGGGAATACCTACTCATTAGGTGAATGCTGTAGACTCTACACTATTGCTGTGTTGCTTTATTTGCATATATATTCCTTGTTATCCTCTCCAGCCTTTTAAGCTGCTTTAACCATAGCTAAGCGATGGGCACACCCGCGCACCTACGGTTAGCTGTACTCGGGTTTTTAAAAGACAATGAAGGGGCTTCTTCATTTAATTTTTATGTACTTTGCTGTTGTACACATGAGGAACTGTTGGTGGGGATATGCAGACACTTATGAGCAGTCTCACTAATTTCTTACCACTTTCTGCTGTTCTGCATTGCAGGGGCGTGTTTATTCTGAGAGCTCTGCTCTCAGACACACCCCGTGCACTTGTACACGCTCCGTGTAAGCCTAGGAGCTCAGGCAGCATGCCTTATTAATATGCATGGCGCACTACCATCCTGCTCCTAAATGGGCACTTCTGTGCAGGACTAACTTAGTCCTGCAAGGAAGTTTAATAAATCAGGGGGCATGTGCGCCACTTGTTAAAAGCTTAAAGAAAAACAATATTAAAGCACAAATCTTGTTTACAGCCAAAATAAGGATTCACTTTCCAGAAGGAAAGAAGATTTTTAACACATTGGAATATGCAATGGACTTTTTACAGAAAAAGAAAATCCTACAGGAAAACAAAAAAAGAAAGAAATGGACTGGAATCTATCAACTTCTTTTAAGAGAAATACAACAACAGATGGTTAATAAAAGACAAAAATAGTAAAAAACTGAAGGACAAATGAGAATCAATGTATTTCATGGTTATGAATTTTTATTAATTTAAATAAGTGCTTGAATACTTATGAACAGGTGCTGCACATTATGATTTAAAAGGTAAATCATTTATTTATTTCCCTACTCCAAATGATTACCAGTTCCCTTTTTAAAATGTTAAGAGTTTGATTATTTTAGCTATATATAAAATTAAAGCCACTTATTTTCAATGAGAGTTTAGAAGGTTAAACTCTTCATATTATTAAAAATTAATAATTATTATGATGAAATTTATGTTGAGTGGCACACTTTCTGATATCCAGTCATAGCTGAGTAATGTAGTATTAAATATAATACAAGATGCAGCAAATTACACCAATGAGGCACGTTGAGTTATATTCTGGGTTCTTAAAATGGTCCAGTAGTGTGCTACTGATAATATACTTGACAT